>NC_054542.1:40088788-40353788 GCF_017654505.1 Polyodon spathula | reverse complement strand
CCGAAAGACGGAGCACAAGGAGGTTAAGTGACTTGCTCAGGGTCACACAGTGAGTCAGTGGCTGAGCTGGGATTTGAACCAGGGACCTCCTAGTTACAAGCCTGTTTCTTTAACTACTGGACCACACAGCCTCCTATGACATATCACAATCGAGTAAAACATTGATTTTTTCATATCAATAGTGAAAAAGTATGATGTTTAATGACTATACCTTTCACAACATTACAAGTGCTTATAAGTTTTATATACTGTATATAAATCTTAAAACTCCTAAAATAACATCTGGCTAATTTAGCGAAATAATATTTTTAATAAATTGTCTGCTGCTGACAAATTTGTTACCACTGCTTGCCAAGAGCATGACTTATGACAGAGAAGTCCATAATGAAATGAAATAATATTATACCTGTGCTCCGCAGGCTTCTACTCCACCCACTATAGAAACTTTTTGTATCACACATCAAGTAAGCCATCTACAGCATATCATCCATTTTGCCAGGGACTTACAAAGGAAGGCTTTCTCTCCCTCTGGTTTATAAAATGTTTTTTTAAGACTAGTTGGCATCCCTCTACGCTTATTAAAAAGAAGGTATCCTTAAACACTGTTGACAAGTACATGCACCAACAGCGACTGAAAAATAAAAAGATTATGCTTTAGCTAAAGTACATTGTTACCTACAGGTTGTCACTGGAAATATTTTCTGTAGGATCCTATCAAATAAGAAAAAGCTACCACTTCTGGTATCGTGATGAGAAAACAGCCACCGTTCTTCAAGTAATGTTCTTGTTGTCACTGAGGTAGTGTTACAACAAGGCCTGCAGTGTTAAAGTTGTAAGAGAGGAATACAGCTTGCTAACACTATCATGTGTGTGCTGAACAAGTCTCTCTGTATCTTTGTCTCAGCACTATGAACCAAGCAACATACCATTATGTAGAATAAAACATTGGGTTTTTATTTTTACATTTAAACTCAGTTTCATGGACAGCAATTACACCTTTAGATCAAACCCTATATTTTTTTATAATGGTTTTCTGTTATGCTATTCTCAATTCAAAACTTTACAGGAAGTTTGATTTTCTTTAAGAAGCAAGGTTTAGGGACCTGCTGTGAGATGATAAAATAAAAAGGGAGTCTTATGTAAGTGTTCCCAGGACAATGCATTACTGTGTGACCTAATGGTTACCACTTGCATGAGATCTTAAAATCACACTTGTATGATACATTAAGCAAGGTCTATCTAAATATTCTGGTGACATAGGTACCATGTTTAAAATGTGTTTTTGTGTGTGTGTGTTGCATTACCTACTTTTTTTTAACCATTTGGAAAGGATATTTACACACTGTAGCACTATCATTCACCTAGTCTGTGCTTTAGCTTTTCATTCATCCTGACTGAACAAGTCCTGGGGCGGAGTGCACCAAGCAGATGTAAGACTTATTCAGGTCGTAAAGGGGTTGTTACTGTACCCTGCTAGGGGGTAGGTGTAAGGCTGGCATAGACGGGCAAATAACATAGGGGAGAGAGGCAGAAAGTTAAATTAAAATCAAATTAGCTTTGAATATCGGAAAATAATATTTAGTTTAGCAAAAGCCAAAGATGGGTGGAACAATACGTTGGTTTGATGATTTACAGTACAGCCGTACAATGCGTCACAAAAGAATCATACAGGACTGTGGTAAAGTGGGTTGCAGTGTGCAGGTGATGCTGTGCTCAAAACAGTGACAAACAACAAAGTACTGGTGAAATGGTGGTTTAATTGTAAACCAAAGTCTGATGACAACAGTAAATAATAATGGAGGACTGGCAATACGATGTGTAATGCATAGTTAAATAACATGGGGTTCAGTCCCGAAATAAGACACAGTATTTAAACACATACAGTTAACACAAACACAGTCACAAGTCCAGAGTGAGTGGTGTAGTGCTCGTGGTGAAATACAATTTACTCGTGCACAGTTCTGAAGTGTTCTCCGGTATTTGTGCTGACCTGTAGCGACAGCTCCAGATCATGTCAGCCATCTAATAAATAACAAACAGTACAATTAGACTTGACAAAACAAACAAACACTAAACACTCACGGTTATTTTACTTTCATCCTTCAGCGTTTCTTTTAACCATAAACAAAGGAACAAATCACCTTGCTACGTCCCCTAATTGTACCTTCAGTCACGCCCCCTTGGTTAGCGAGTGCAGCCGTTTCCCCTCCAATCCGTGGCTGCCGCATCGCTTTCCCTCTGGAACGATGACTTAATATACCATAGTGGAGCCCCCTTTCTAGATGGCCAACTTCCACCTAACCCTGGGAATGAACTGTCAAGCCATGCAGTCCAGAGCACTCTGTTCCCTTTACACTGCGTCCTTGCAGGTTGGGAGGGAAATTTAATCACCAAGGATCATTCTGTCTCTGTCACAGGAACAGACTTAATCCACTGGATATGCTTAATGATCTTGAGCTCTATCAGCGCGATCGATTACCAAGACAGAACCTTCTTCATCTTAAAGATGAAATACGGGATGACCTTGTACGGGATGACCTTGCAGGAATGCTGCCTTCTTCTGACTAGATATTACTGTTGTGTTAAGCTTAGAATTAAGAATTTCCTTGTTCTCTTTATATAGAGACAGCAGTGTGCGTATTTCATGATCAGTAAATTTTTTTTTTTCTTGACATTTTTGCTTATAGAATGCGAAGACCAACATGTGAAACTATGGCAATTTTCTTTCTCTGCTGCGCCTTGGTCGCAACGTGGTCGTTACTACGCCAGGGATGATTCTGCTTTGGTGAAACTTAAGTTGGAAGTAGTAACGACGGCGTGAGCAGTTGCGACAGCGTAATTTATGCCTGCTTTGTGCACTCCGCCCCTGGTGTCACAGCCTATTGCATTAGACATTACAGCAGCTGCTCTGCAAATGTACTGTTGTTCTGTTTGAAGTTTAACAATAAAATAGCAGTCAACAAATCATTATTTTTGCTTTCTATATACATGTCTTTATTTAGTTAGAATTGTTATTAGGTTTACCACACTTCCATACCAGTATTGCCCCTCTTCTCTAAAATGTTAGTTGAAGTCAAAACAGTCAAATGGGGTTCCCTGGCCTCCAGTCCTTCCATTCACAGGTATGTTGGACCGTGTAAGAATGATGAAGAAAGATGCCATTTTTATCAAAAGTCACCCTTGTGAAATGCTACAGTAGCTGCAAGAAAAAAAAAAAAAAAAAAAAAAAAAACTTCAAAATATGCCAGTCCACAAAAGTGCAATAAAAAAAAAACGAAGAGGAAGGAACATGTGAGCTGCTGCGGCTGCATTCAGAAATAGCTGCACTCCGCCGCTCCTCGCTAGACACATAATGAGGTGATAATCCCATTTTCACAGCTGTGGGAACTAAACAAAGCAACAGCTATTCACAGCCAGAGGGTCTTTATCAAACAGATCTCAACGCTCATGGAATAACTGACATCATGCTGGACCTGGAAAAGGTTACTTTATATATTTATTTAAAAACAGCCACACAGGATACAGTAGCCTTTCAGAATGCAATATCTTATTCACATGGACACCCCGCAGACAACGGCAGCAGGGCTGTAATCAAACCAACAATCAGACCTAAAAAAAAACTAACAGAGTGGATTAAGTGGGCCACCCAGGGATAGAACCAACATATACAGCATTTGTACAGTATAAACGTTTTTTAAATTAATGACTGAATACATAAACTACTTTTAGGGAATATATACACACACACACACACACACACACATATATATATATATATATATATATATATATATATATATATAGAGAGAGAGAGAGAGAGAGAGAGAGAGAGAGAGAGAGAGAGAGAGAGAGAGAGAGAGAGAGAGAGATAGATAGAGATAGATAGATATAGATGCGCACAGTCGCAGAAAAAACACAAAAAGTGATTTCTATCATTTCTAATTGTTCTATTGAAAGACATAAATTAAAGTAGAGATTCAGCTTTATAATAAAACAACAAATGATTACATAGCACACATAAAATGAAAAATAACATGCAAAAACTAATTTCATACTTTAATAAAAGTATCTGGGCAATCAACATGTATTGAAACTCATTGAAACGTGCACATTTATGCAACATAATTATATATAAACACACAGGACTGCATAATCACATTTGCTTTGATTTAATCAGAGGAGTTAAAAATCATGCCTGATTCTAGAATAGACAGGTTCGGGATTGTAGACGGTATCACACCATTCATTTCATGCCAAATTATACAGATTGGCGGTTTACGGTATAGACAGGTTTTATAGACAGGTCTATAAGTAGCTACAGTAGTTACTGAACTCTGATGGGAGGCTTTTATCACTTTGTCATCCCTCATTACACAGAATCAGCAAAATGATGTACAGTAATATAATTCATTTCAAGGCTGTAATTGTATGTTAAATAGGTTCAAGGTTGTAACAATCAGTGCCAGTATTTTAGAAAACGTTATGCAAAAACACCAATGAGTGAATTGCTTTGTGAAAAAATAATTCTGTTAAATGTCCAATACGAAACTTTGGAGTCCTTAAATACAGTTGCTTGCTGGTAGTTTTTGCAACATTGTAACATAAATCTGGACCCCAAGTGTAAATAATTGTGTGCTTTCTAAGAAATAAAAGGAGTATCGTATAGCCTCCTACTTTTGCGTACAGCATGGCGGTTTGGCTCACAGTCATGTAATGGCAAGCAGTAGGTTTGATAGGGGAGCTGAGTGGGCTTAAGATACTGGTGAAGAAACTACTTTCAAGGAATGTATACAAATAAAACAGATAACAAAGGCCGCTGGTCTGATGACAACGAGTAAATCATGACACATTTCAGTATAATAAGCAGAGCGGAATCCCAATATATTTAAAAGAAAAAAATGAAAACGATTGGATAACACTGCAGCTACAAGATGCTTTCTACTGTCTTTTCAGTAGACATTTGATTTAACTGTGAAACCCAAATAAAACAAGAACTGCGTGGGCTTTACAGTTTACATGCACACTGTACAAAGACTATTGTCTTTCCCTTTGTTTTTTTAAAGGCATACTGTATGTGCTTCTTTCTACGTGAACAGTACAAATCACAGTGACTGTCAAAAGGCCCGAACCATAGCCCCATTCTGGGATAAATCAACTGAAAAATTAAATAAGGGGGCCTAAGTTTCCAGTTGAATGTGACTTCTGATTGCTTTTAAGTTTGCGTGTGGAGGGTTGGATATTCTAAAAGTAATTTAACATGTGCAAAAAACAAAAAAAAAACCAACAGCATGTACAGCAATAACAATATGCCTCCACTGGCTTGCGTGAGAGCAAGACCCAGTGGGCTGTTGGCTAGCTCGTTCCTAACAATGCATAAACACACATGCAACCAATCAAGAAGGAGACCCAGCAAACACACAGTTCCTGGAACAGAGGGAAGGCGAGAGAGGCATGTGTGATTGTGCAAGAGGGGAGGGGGAGGGGTTAACACTGACAGGTTCAAAACCTTGTATCACTTCCTTTCATAATTAAATTAAGGGCAACAGGGGGACGGGGGGTGGGGGAGATTACAAAGCAGGTGAAGTCAAAAGCGTTTGGCTAGCAGTCTGAGAGTAGGGTGGCACTGTTGTAAAAAAAAAAATTTTCACAAATTATCTAAGTTGTTCTACGTAGGCCTCGGGCCTTGCCATCATCATATGGTGTAATGCCATTACATATTCCTCACAGAATGCTGTGATTAGCCACCCTGCGATTTTAACTAGACCTCAAAATACATACTTCAGTCCACTTTCTGTATTTACGAGGAAAAGCCTTTAAGGCATAGCCAGGATTAAAGAAGATAATTTACAGTTATCAGACTAGTTGGCGTCTCTACTCTCTCAAACAGTGTTATGGTGTAGGGAATGTGGGAGCAAACCGTGCCTAAACAAACCGAGACAAGGATAGGAAACAAGGCACTGGTGCTGTGGTACAGACTGAGGCTGTGGAGTTTTCATATTCGCTCTTGTAACTCCTGGAGGACTAGAGTGTGGAATACTGGAAACAGGCACTACAGCATGTCCTGGAAAATAAATAAGTTTGCTTTTTTAAAATTTTGTGATTAAGTGGCCATTCGGTTTTTCCTTTTTTTTTTTTTTTTTTTAAAAGGTCAGTCCACTAGCTGCTAATTCTTGTGGTTGTCAGCTTCTGTGTGCACTGTAAAATATACAGAGCCGACTTTTCATTAGAAGAACACATCAGAATGTAATAAAACACCACTTAAAGGGAAGTGAAATTTACAGGTTCCCCATTGTTACTAAAAATACATGAACTGGGTCACCGACCTTTCAACGTAGGCACTGTAACAGGCAAGTCTTTCCCTAGGCTGCAATAACACCTTTGAAAAGGGGTTAGAGGAGTTCAGATTTTATACTGTATCAATTCACATCTCTCAGGATTAATGACATCATTTACTTTCTAGCCATGTTTCTTCATTAGTTTACAAGCGCTTCTGTGGAACACAAACGTTTAATTTATATATTTTTAGATTACGAACAATTAAATGATGTCTAACATCAAATTAAATGATGTCTACAGATTGTTAAATGATATAATATATAGATATATATATTATATTCTATATATATATATATATATATATAATATATATACTATGTACATACGATACATACATACATACACATACATACATACATACATACATACACACACACACACACACACACACACACATTACATCACTGTAGCAGCAGTAAATGGAAAGGTGAGTATAGCATTGTACTTTAAAAACTTGGCTATGCAACCTGCCTTTAACATTAGTTCTATGGCAAATGTCTTCATTTTTAGCTGAGATTTCAAGATGTTTTTTTTTTTTTTTTTTTTTTTTTTTAAACTATTGGTTTAGGTAGTTAGAGAGTACAAGCTGGCATAACAAAAATGGAAGGAAATACTTTCTAGGTGCTAGAAGAGATCTAAACCCAGGAACTTTGACAATTAACCGTATACTGTTGCATTTGACAAAGAACAACTGTACCCCATTCTGCCCCTACAAACACACAAAAAGGATTTCTATCACGGGACATTTGTGAAAGTGTCTAGTTCACATGCTAGTGTGTGGGCATTTTCACTGCTCAGTATTTTGCTCCAATAAGACCCTGACACTCTCTTGATACTTCCTCTAAATTAAGGTTTGGCCACAATTATTGGAATGGGAATGTTTTCTTTTGACTGGAATGGAAGGAAGCTACAGTGTGAACTTGGGACATTAAGTACTGATAACTAGCAGCTGGCTTGTCTGAACAGCAAGGTCATTATTTTTTTTATTTTTTTTTTTAATTACAGCCAACTGCTTGTCAAGATACTGTTCAAATTATGAACCGAATTGGCATCGAATACCAGTTAAAATCTCTTATCTTCTTGAACGCCTGTAATTTTTCATTTTGAGGAGTTTAAACTGGCCTACTAAAAGCATTATGATTAGTTTTAGCCTTTGCGGGGAAATGTGGAATAAACAGTATTTAACTAAGTTAATTTCATTAAGCTGTGTTGTGCCTGAACCGCTAGCCCTCAACTCACCATCAGCTGCCACTGTCCTGAAATGTTTCAAAACTTAAGAGCACATGACTTCACAAACTTTCCAAAGGTTGGTTGGTAGCCAAAGACTTGGTGAACTAGCTGAGGACAAGTAGTATACAAAAAGCTCATTAAAAAAGCCAGTAATGTAGTCACTTTTGTGCTGCAGGAATCCATAAAATAGTCTATATCAGGTGGTACGCATACCCCTGGGGGTACTTCTAAGAGTAATAGTTGATACGCAGGACGACTCAGAAATGCAAATAAAAATTAGTTTAAAAAAATATATATATTATTTTTTTTTTTGACGGTATTATATATTATCTCTAAACCACTGCACATAAATATCTCTCTTTTGTTTAGAAGCTCAAAGTGAACCGCAGATGAAAAAAACACAAAACCCACAGAATGTATCACAGTCGTACTTTCCACCTGTATGCATCTGTGACTTTGATTGAGTGGGTTGCCACTCTGATATATTAGTCTGGTGATTCTGCCTACAGAGAGCGCTCTGTGCTGCTCATTAAACTTGGCTGTTTTCAGCTTGTCGTACAATTGAATACTAATCAGTGAAGCCCAGCATTTCAGCATTTTAGACATATAAATGCTCCAGTAAACATAAATAATAATCACAATATTCATGCTTTGACGGTTTTTGTTCTATTTATTTGGCACGGCTGCATTTTTAGTAACAGCAATAGCAGCTGGTTGAAATGGATACATTTCTTACTTGCAAAAGAAAAACAAAGGAAGAAAACAAAAGAGTACAGAAAGTGCAAAGTAACAGTTATGCCAAATCCGTTTGGCTTTAATTTAAAAAATCAGTTTATGAATGTTAGTTATTATAGCTGTATCTTGGTACATTTTTTGATATTGTAAACATTTTAAATGGCACATAATTATGCTGAGATGGCAAGTAAATGGTAATGTGATTAACTTTTAAAGCACAGACCGTTTTGTTTTATTTATGATAAGTTGAATAAACCATGAATATGAGTGTTTCTCAAATACTGTCTTTTAATTTTGTGCGTCCAAAGACAAATTAAAAGTATTAAGTATTAAGCAGTACTTTTTGGTATTCTGTCCAAAACCCACAAACTGTTGTGACAAATTATATATTAAATAAAACATGTAAAAAAGAACCGTCATTCAGTCAAGTGAAAATTGTAAAGGGGTACTTGAGCTGAAAACTTCAGACAGAAGGGGTACAGTTTAAAAAAAAGGTTGAAAACCCCTGGTCTATGAATAGGTTAACATTTACAAAAAAGACAATTTTGGTACTTTACTTTCACTTATTTGGTAGAATATATGATACTAGTATAGCATGCCAGGTACTGCAGATGGAAACGGTAAATACTGTGTTTTTTGTAACACCATCAAGCCATACACCTAGCTGTGTAAAACAACAAAAAGGAACAATAGGAATTCACCTAGATTTTAGAGTAGAACTCAAAACTGAATCAAAAGTGCTCAGTAACAATGATTCCATTAAACTTGTGTGGCTTCCAAAGCGATTCTAACTAAACATCTGCTCCTAAAGTTTCCACCACATTGCAACCACCTTGATGATATTCGATTCTGAACCAGAACGGCTGATAAAGACTGATAAAGAAGTATGTGCAAATAACTAGAACCAATAACCAACAGGCCCCACAAAAGGAGCATACTGTAGAGGGTATAAAATAAAGACCTTAGTGGTGAACCATGCTTGACGTAGGGCCCAGGATCTTTGTGCAACCTTGACTTCTTTTGAAAGCGTTTGTGTATAATGATAAAACAACAAGGAGTGCGACGTGTGCTGGAATGTCGAGACTAACAGTGAAATGAGTTTAGACATCCTCCTTATTTAAATACCTTTTCTTACTCCAGCAAGCAAAAAAACAAAAAAAAGAAAATATTAACTTGAAAATAGGGTTGTTTTTTTTTTTTTTTTCTCCAACGTGTATGAAATATTATAACTTAGGACAAGTTCAAATTGAGGAGAGTAGTTTTATTTTTTAAAATAGATTTATTTTTTTATTAAAGATTCTAAATTTGTTCATAAGTTTAAAAATTATATATATATATATTATATATATATATATATATATATATCTATTATATATATATTATATATATATGTAACATACACATACACATACACACACTATATAAGTTAACCTGCACTACTAATCTAATTGATTAAATCCCCAAAATGTAACACACATTTTCTCGCAATTAGTAACAACTCGTTTAGTTTTTTTCTCTGTTAAAAAAATATCTTCTGTAGTCTAGTATACGTAAAGACAAAATATGACAAACATCAGACTCTCATGAGAAATATACTAGATAACATGACCAAGGAATCTAGATCGCAGAACTACAATGTTATATAAATTGTTTAAACAAGGGAGTACAGTCAAACTTATGTGCAAGTCTATTTAATTTAAGAAGCTATAAAGCCGGGTTACAAACAAAGTAAACTGGGCAGTCTCAATGTCAGTGCGAAGACAGGTCTAATTTCAACGCTAAACTTTTATCAAAAGTGCTGGCAGGTAGCCCAAGACGTCTGTAATCCGAATCGCAGAGTTCTCCGTTTTATTTTTCTGGCATTTTAGCACCATATTTAACATCTCCTCTTGGGACAGGCAAATTACTAAAATACATTGTTTTGACATGAGCTACAGTGAGTCATTTGAAGTCATTACATTTCAGAGGATTTGACATCAATCTTCTTTGGGAACCTAAGTTTTTGCAAGAAAAAAAAATAAAAATACTGGCTCCAGCACTGCTTGAAGATTGAGAGGATTCCATTTTAGAACTTGTATAAAACTTCCTGAAAACCAGATATTCTCGCTTGTTAGTGTTATCTGTGATGAAAACCTGTATTTTTATCACACATTCCTGCCAATGAGTAGACACATGTCCCTCACACTTCAAACACTGGTTGGGCAGGATAAAAATAAAAAAGAAGCGCCAAACCAAATTAAGATGCAGCAGTTGCTTGTGATTTAAATCCCTTATGCTCCTAAATCTGGTTCTTCTGAGTGTGACATGCAGGGTAGGCTGTAAAACTCACTCTTGCAAATTGGATAGTCAGATTACCACTCATTTCTGCCATGTTCATGTTGTTTGCCAACTGTTATGTGGCATAAAACATTGCTGACTTGATCTAATTAATCCCCTTCTGAGATTATTTATTCAGTTGTACAATACATGGTGCTGTATATACGGCCTGTCAAACTTAAAACTCAATTTTCTGAAATGTTTTAAAGCAAGATTTACTTTGGCAGCTGTTTATCGTGTGATTTGTTTATGCTGTTAGAAAATAATATAATAATAATAATAATAATAATAATAATAATAATAATAATAATAATAATAATATTGAATTATTAAATCTGTCTGCCTATTGAAAAGGCAAATTAGCAACAATTTAAACATGTTTTTGCTTAGTATCTCCAGTGTATTGATGTTTTTTTTTTTTTATTTTATTTATTTGTATTACTGTATAGTAAAGAAAGTTAAAAAAAAACATAAATAGTAGCAGAAATGTGTTTTTTCCAAACAAAAAACTAAGCCTCCCCTGTGTTATAGCATACCGTATTCACTCACTGTGCAACTTTGTATAGACAACTTGTGGTAATTACTGGTACTAAAAATCATGACCACCACATGTATTTAAGGCAAACCACTGGTTGTTTTGCAGTGACTGTGTAATGTAGTAATCTACTGTAGCAATCTACCCGTACTGTACATTATGTGCTTACATAGGTGCAGCACACCCTATACTAATAATGCATCTCACGTAAAAATAAGATCACATTTATTTACAGTAAATAATGCAATTGTATTGTGTCTGTATAAACTTGGTTAGTATTGTAATGTGATTATATTTTTTGTTGTTGTTTTTTTTATTTCCTTACACCACTTAAGTGTGGTTTCAGATGCAGTTGCTGCAGTTTACAGTAAATGTGGGACTTTCAAAACAGGCCTACCATAAATGTAGAAGTGAGGTCATGGAACTGGTCTGCAGTCACATGAAGGAGCAGTGG
Source organism: Polyodon spathula (assembly GCF_017654505.1). Classification (NCBI taxonomy): domain Eukaryota; kingdom Metazoa; phylum Chordata; class Actinopteri; order Acipenseriformes; family Polyodontidae; genus Polyodon; species Polyodon spathula. Next base: position 40,342,182 of record NC_054542.1, on the reverse strand, counting down.
CTGAGCTCCAAATCCAGCTGGTATCCCGTGGTTCTTAGTCCACTGCTCCTTCTACACCACCAAACTAGGCAGTACAGAAAAGGCATGCATATTGGACTGCACCCATTTTATTTAATGTAGTTTGTCAGCTCATCAGTGTTACAGTTTAGTGCCCGGGATGGGATTAAGCAAGAACACACAGGTCTTAGCCACACACAAAAAAATAAAAAGCCTTATTGAGGTTAAACAAGTATCTTTTCTTTTTCTGAAAAGCACAAACTATGATCTCACTGTTAATGCTCTATACATTCTCCAAATGACAACGATTACTCAATGAGTTCATGTTGACACAAATGACTGGCAATAATGCCAGCAAGGACAATTCAAGTTTATCACACATAATATTACACGGTACAATACAAGCCATTAGTACTGCAGCATAGCCTTTTCAGTCCTTTATTTGTTGAAGCATTGTGCCACACAGAGAAGTTATGCTGCATATAATATTGTATTATTATTTTTTACTGGGAATTAATTTGAAACTGCTACTACCATAGTTATACCATAGGATACAAACTCAGCCTAGCAAATAAAAGTCACCATACGTCTCTTGCTGGAAAATAATGTATAATAGTTTGATATATAGTTATATATATATATTTTATATATATATATATATATATATATATAATATATATATTATACTATATATATATATCCTGCCATGGTAAACATAGACAGGCACATTGGTTCCTCCTAATAATAAATGCCTTGACCAAATTTGTAATACTACTAGATAAGCAATTGCCTCCACTTCTTACCTGGGTGACGTGGGATTCAGTACTAAAAAATAAAGAATATAAAATGATTTAGTAATGCATGACGATTGAGGGCACCCCAAAACAATCAGCACAAATATGAAATGCTTGGGTGAGGTAAACAGGCACTTGTCTGGGCAAGAACAAAAAGAAAATTGGCTTTGCAAGCCAACTGTGCAACTCCCCAACCTGCAAACTCTCCCATCCACAGCTGCTGCAGGACTTGGTGATGTCATCTCCACACAGATTTCACTCTGCCTTCTTGCAAAGGCAGATCTCACATTTCTTATCCAAAACTCATCACTTATGGGACTATCACCCCAGGAAATTGTCTAAACTTTTATCAGATGGTATAGTATAATACTTGTTTGCAGCAATTTACTGAGTTTATAAAGTGGTAAAAATTACTTTACAATCTCTTTCTGTATTTTCCCAGATGAACAACTGTAAACTAACCTGGCATCATGTAATGTCTGTACACATAGTAACTACTGTATGATGGCCAAACAAGACTTGTATATGGACTGATCATTTCAGTTTTAATACAGCTTGACATAAGACAAGCTACTATGAATTACGTCATCATTTTATTTATCATTTTAATTTTACTTAAGCCTAAACAATACATTATGCCTTTTAAAGGTGTCCTGGGTGATGTTATCATACTGCACTCAAAAAGGACTAATTAGAATAGATTAATTTTGCACTAATGATCCTCTACAGTTGAGTTGCACAAAATACACACAGAGAAGCTTAAACTTGTCACAGTACAAAAAATTACATCACACAGAAACTAGAACAGTGAGTTCTCAATGCGTTTCCAATAACAAAACAAAAGCATACTAGTATTACCATATTGGCTCACTGTAAAACAAAGCAATGCTGCCTTTGTCAAACATTTTATAAAGCACACACTGTTTTGAAATGAGACGTTAAGACTTGTAACATAACAGTGTATTAAAGTTCTGAGGCACAAAATGTATTCTTTTTTTTTTTTGGAACAATATAAAAGATTACGTATGAATTAATCAAAAAAGGAACATTTTATTTTATTCCTCCATATGGTATGGTTAAAAAAATAGTGCCTACAGCAGTTCTCAGTTCTAACCACAGTGCAACTCTGCCTGTGAACAGCTTGTAATGAAGCCTAAAAATAGTGTTTCCAATGAAAAAAATTAGCTCCCATCACTGCATGCAGTTCTTAAATACTTCCATGATGATGCTGTGTCAAGGGAGACATATTTTATCCTTAATAGGGAGACTACAAAGACCCCTGGATTTTTCCAGAAAATGCAATCAGAGGCATCATTTCCACATTAAAGAGAATGACTGAACAGATTTCAACATACTTTTGTTAAACAGAGTCATCCTGGGATGCATCGGATGCTTGCTTCGCTTTGGCGTTACAATAACGCAAAGGCATTTGAAATACCTTCAGTCACTTGCATGCAAGCTGTTCATAAGAACTCTCGGTTACAGAATAGTCATTTAGATTTATGCCAACTGCATTCTCCAGTGCTTAGAAGGGAAAGCCTGCGAACTGCAAATACCTCATGGCTTTACTTATTTAACAAAATCTGATTTGAAACGACAAGACCGCAGGAATGGCTGCAAACTGGTTTTAGGCGAACATTTAAATTAATAGAATTACAGAAGTTGTTCAAGTAAATAAATAAATAAATAATACACTGTAAATTGTAATATAAGCTTAACATGACTAGACCATTTTCAAACGCTATTGACTCATTAGACACTGTTTTGTTGGTTTTGTCCCAATGTTATGTAATCTTAGAGATAGACTGGGGTGAGGCATAAGGGTAAGTGATTTGCTTACCCTTAAGCTCACAGAGAGTATTGCCAAGCTGGGAATCAAACCCTGTTCTTTAACCCTAGTCCTTTGCTCTAACCACTAGACCATTATACCCATTCTACTGAGACGATCTTGCATCTGTGTGCAATCACAGCTTAGGCTGGAAATTAGATGGGACATCAACTTGGAAATCCTAAGGAAATAATAAATACAGATACTATAGTGATGAAAAATCTGTCTTACTCAATTATAATCAAATACAGTACGTAGTTTTAATCTGATAAAGACACCTATTCAGTTATCAGCAGTTTCAACAAAACACTCAAAATGGATTTTAAAATGTTCTGGTTTCCCAAAATCATAAGAACATAAGGTTCATACTAAATGTTTAATCTTCAAAGATTGTGACTGTTGTACAATATCATGCTAGAAACCCATAGTAAAATAACTTTATATTACTGTTGTATGCAAAAGTTTGGGAACCCCTGGAAAAAATGTATGTTACATTGAATCTTTCAGTGAACAGAAGTTGACCTGACCTCTACATGACACCTTTCTGCAAATTTTAATACAGGATTACTGTTTATTTGCATTTATTACAGATTCAAAATAATAAACAAAAGTGAACATGGCGCGTGCAAAAGTTTGGGCACCCTTTTGGACCATTCTTAATTACTTCTTAAAAAGATGATTACTAAGACCCAGAAAGGTTGATTCACTTGTTAGGGCTTCAATTACTCAGGTGAAGTCAATTCCAGTGTTGAACTATTACTCTGAAGTAACTTCATACCTTCTAATCTGTCAGACTGTGATGGTTGTTCTGCCTGGTTTCAACAACCATGGGCTCCTCTAAGCAGATGTCTGAGGACTTGAAAATGAAGATAATTGACTTTCACAAAACAGGAGAAGGCTATGGAAAAAACTCTCTCAACGCTTCCAGCTAGCAATTTCAACTCTCAGAAACACTGTGAAGAAATGGAAGTTAAATGGAACGGTTAAAGCCAAGGCGAGATCTGGAAGACCAAGAAATATATCACATAGACTTGCCTGAAAACTGATCAGATCTGCTCAACAGAACCCACAGGTCACTGCAAAGGACCCTCAGAACAGTTTAGCTGACACTGGAGTAGTTGTTCACAAGTCCACAGTACAGCGTACCTTACACAACAAGGATCTGCATGGGAGAGTTGTAAGAAGGAAGCCTTTTCTACGACCTCATCACAAAAGTCAGCATCTAAAGTGTGCAAAAGAAAACCTTGACAAGCCTGAAGCTTTTTGGAAATATGTGCTTTGGACTGATGAAAGGAAAATTTAACTGTTTGGTCACAACCAAAGAAGGTACGTTTGGAGAAAAAAGGGTGAAGCTTTTCAAGAAAAGAACACCTTGTCAACTGTTAAGCACGGGGGTGGCTCTATTATGCTTTGGGTTTGTGTGGCAGCCAGTGGAACCGGAAATATTGTGCGGGTGGGGGGAAGAATGGATTCAACTAAATATCAACAAATCCTAGAAGCTAATGTCCTAAAGTCAGTCTACACTGAAGCTGAAAAGAGGTTGTACATTTCAGCAAGACAATGAGCCAAAACATACCTCAAAATCAACCATGAAATATTTACAAGAAAGAAGGAGAAAGGTTTTGGAATGGCTGTCACAGTCCCCAGACTTGAATATTATTGAAAATCTGTGGGGAGATCTCAAACATGCAGTGCATGCAAGGAGACCCAAGAATCTTTCTGAGCTGGAAGAGTTCTGCAAGGAAGAGTGGGAAAAAATTCCAAAGGCAAGAATAGAAAGACTCTTAGCTGGCTACAGGAAACGTTTGGAAGCAGTTATATCTGCCAAAGGAGGTGTTACCAAGTATTAAGTGACAGGGTGCCCAAACCTTGCACATGCCATGTTCACTTTTGTTTATTATTTTGAATCTGTAATAAATGCAAATAAATAGTAATCCTGTATTAAAATTTGCAGAAAGGTGTCATGTTTAACTTTGTACCATGTAGCGGTCAGGTCAACTTCTGTTCACTGAAAGATTCATTGTAGCATACATTTTTTCCAGGGGTGCCCAAACTTTTGCATACAACTGTATGGATGGCCTTCTTTTCATTAGTAGCACCTATTATTTTCTTGTACTACTTAGCTTTCATTTTTATAGCCTGAACCCTACCCTGGAAGACAGAGGTACAAAAAAAAAAGTAACAAAATATTTCAACTACTGTCAAAAAGAAGCTAAAAGTCACGGTACTACTGTATAACGGCTTTCTGATAATAAACAATGCACACAGGCAAAGAAATGCATACTGCAGATAAACAAATCAAGATATATTGCCACTACTCCTGCAATTCTTATGCCCAGCATGGCTCAGTTAATTGTGTACCACATGCACTCTCACAGCATTTGGAACTTATGCCATCTTTCCTTAGGCAGTATAAAATTACAGCCGGTAAAAGACTTACACTAACAAATGTCGCAGAGAGAAAAATAAATACAATCCTCCAATTCATTTAGCCAGGCAGGGCACAGGCCCTCTGAACGGCACACAGGTTCACTGATGGATCCCATCACTGCAGTTCAGCCCACTGTAAAGTTTAAATGTCCAGAATTTCTTAAAACTCATGGTTGCTCCAAGGCATCGAAGTCTACTTCTGAATATTTACTTTGAGAGCCTGTGAGGCAGGTCATTGGTTGGAAGGGTTTTGTTTAGAGTTTTAGTCGAATGCTTGCTGTCCACATCACACTGCAGTGGCTTTGTTTGTCCCATAAATAAGAACACATTTGCAGCTTCCACACAGCAGACTTCAGCTCTCCGGGCCAATCCTCGATTCCCATTAGGTTGTTTATGTTTCAGTTTGCAATCAATATTGGGCTTTTCCCTTGTTCTATATGAATGGCATATCTTCGTGACACAGAACCCTAATTTCTCTTGTGGGTTATGTGGTCGGCCAAAAGTTGATGAATCATTTGTCAAAATGTTTGCGTTTGTGTGTATTCTGGTACTCAGTGCTGTCTTTTAGAAACTTACTCTCTGGTGCAGATGAACAAGAATGTAGTTACGCACACGGTCTAAAAACAGCCCAACAAAACAGAGATTGTGTTGTATCATAAAAGACTATTTCCCACAGCCCAACAAAACAGAGATTGTTTTGTATCATAAAAGACTATTTCCCCCATTCAGTCAAGACTAAGGCCTGTGTGTGGATTTAGTTTGAATTAGACTTGGGGCTCACCCTAACATTCTGTCCTGAACAGTTTCCCTGGAGGTCTCCCTGTTATAATCAGTGACTCTTACAGAATAAGTATATTTTATATTTGCTTTATTTTGTAAATATTCCCAGTGAAGTGTATTAGGCACCCTTAAATACAGTAGGCCCCAGATCTGACTGAGCAAAGTAAAAAAAGTTATACATATTTTTGCTTATTTTAAAAATATCTATGAAAGTTGTAATGCAAGCCCAAAGCAATATAATCTTATTCCTCAGACAATTAGAATCTTTCACCAGACAGGGATCAACAGAGCTTCACTGGAATACATGTTAAAAGAAAACAGCTGAAGAATGTTCTCCTGGGGGGAAGCTGTACAAAATTAAAGGAACAAGCTGTCCATACATCACATCACTGGTGCTGTCCTGTAACACAAATTATAAAAGAGAAACAAGCCAGTCAGCTGAAAAACAAAAGGAAATGATGTCATGTGTTAGACAGCTCAGTCTGACTGAACACACCGGTGCCAGGGCAAATCAGAGCAGAGAACCAGGAAGGGAAGCAAATTCTGGCAAGTTCCCACCCCTCTCACACGGGAGCAGCCAAGGTCAACAGGTCCCTTCTCTTGGACAGAGAGGAAAGCCATTTGAAGTTTAAAACTACCTGTACAAGTGTCCTGTTGGCTTATCTGCCCCCCCCCCCCCCCCCCCCCCCCCCCCAAAAAAAATAATTAAAATCAACTTTTAAGAATTTGAGGAACAACTGCAGTGTTCTCTCCAGGAGTGAAGAAGGCAGAGCAGGCTTTGGTTGACGGGCACTATCGTATACTGGAAGGGGCATAATACCAGAGTGGGTGTGTAAATCTAGTGAATCTGTCAAAAAAAAAAAGAAAAAAAAAGAGAAGAAGAAGAAAATCTGTTTTAAGGATGATGAATTGGCACTTCTTTGTGAGGATGTTTCCAATATGAGTGTACATGGAAACCGGAACAAACACTATAGCCTTTGCCACAAGGCTCTATGTGGGAGTCCACACCAAATAAAGGGGGAAACATATTTCCTTTTTATTAACAGCACATGCAGAACACTCTGCAGCGCTTTCTAAAGCAAGGGCTTCCCATTATCTAGCACTGACACCTCAGTACAATGTAGCGACTGTGTGCTGGGTTTCCACTGGCAGTGCAGAAAAGGCAGGACACCAGGGCTGGTTTTAACAGCAATTAAAACAGCTCTTTTTATTACCTCTCTCCCAAAAAACTTACAAGTCAAAAGGTCTTGCTCCTCCATACACACAGGCAAACTTGCAACACACATGCGAGAGAGAGAAACAGTAAAGTGCAGGCAAACTCACCACACACACACACAACAGAGAGAATGCAATAGACTACCAGAATAGGTTTTCTGGAAAGCATGTTTACATGACAAAAATTACTTACAAAAGTTATTTTTCAAAATACAACTGGAATATTCTACGTGATGTTTTCCAAAAACTCACATTCAGAATTTTCTGATACGTTTTCGGAAAACTGTCGTTTACATGACTTTTTATAGTGTCAACTTCATCAATTTTAAGAAACAGTCAGGTTAACAGGACCAGCCATTTTACAAAATGACAAAAAAGGTCCTGGGAACTGCTTGCTGTTCTTTAACCTCTAAGTGGGATTACTATATTCCTGGTTTATTATAAACACATTCAAAAACCTTAAGTGGTTTGGGAAATGAGTAAAAAAATATTCATATACATATACACTTTCTTGGTGCCTATTATACATTTTCTATGTGCTCAAGAAAACACCTTCATTGCCAGTTAACAGACTCGGCTTTAGGGAATATCCATCCTCATACATTCTCTCTGGTGTAAATATCATGGAGCACCGTGAAATATCATATGGAGCCAATTATGGTACGGCAGTTTGGTGATGTCATTCATGTCAGATAATCAGCCTCTCTGTGGATAGTTATTTACAATAAACACCAGTCTCTAGGGAGAGCTGAACGCCTTCCCATCTGTCCAAAATTAAACAAGCATGCATACTTTATACCCTCTTGAAAATGCAATTTCTGTTGATGTTGATTAAGTTAAAGTCAAATTATGTATATATGTATTGTAAGTTACTGCCTGAAATGACTTTTTATAAAGCAAAACTTCCAGTGGCAGTCAGTGTTTAGTTATAAAACAAAGTTCCTCATTGTCATGAAACTTGAATGCCTTGTGCTTCTCTACTGTATAAAATAACTCTAGAAGGTGGACTCTGTTCAGCCATTTCCTTAGATGCAAAGCTATCTGAGACGTCTCCAATCCAGCTGAAGCCACATTCCGTTCCTCCCTTAACACATCCCCAAGTAAAACGACAGGCACATGCTCCCCAAAATAAAGGGTATTCTGTCAAATTTCTCTTTAAGTTTTACACTATTAATTTAACAAAAATGCTAAAACTATGAAAAAACTGTAATAAAGAATTATTAAATCAATATAATTCTGCATTAATGTTTCCTTCCCTTGGCAGACAGAAATAATACAAACCAAATCCAAACCAGCATGAAGGGCTACATTTCCACCCGAGTGTTATATGCCTTTCTGTTTCTTTAGTTTTATACCAGAATGCCGCCTCCTCCCCTTTTCATTGTCTGCACATTTGTTTTAAGAGAATCAGATTTCATGTTAGTATTTATTCATGGTAATATTTATGCATTACCTTCAAAGGCTTTACCTCTCAAAGGGGAGAGCTTATATCATTTAAAGTTGGTGACAAGTGAGTACACTGATGAGTAGAGACAAGTCTTTAAATTCAATTGTGCATGTGGGGTGTCACTTCATGTTTTTGTCTGACAAGACGGCCTCTGAGGTAATGTAATGGAAATTGTAGTATTGCACAATTATTTCATTAAAACTATAAACGTGCTTCCACACAAACTACATAAAACTATACAGGGCATACACAAAAACATGCAATAAAACAGTTTTGCACACCGATTTCTAAAACCTTCAAGCCTCTGTACTGTAATTTCAGGTATGTCGGCTAACCTTATTTTTTTTACCATTGTATTTAGTAGTACATTATTTACTAATAAACAGTATTTATACATGTTCCTAAAAATAATACATTTTCATCTACACCAAATGTACACCAAAAACAGAAAAAATAACCTTAGCAACCTTAAATAACCAGGAAACAACGAAAGAAAATAAAAAATAAAAAAGCAACAACTTTCACTTTTAAGTACTCCAAATATACAATGTACACAACCTCAGTTCAACCTTTATATTTCTTAGGCTGAAAAATCTAGCTTTGATAAAGCATTTGGTCAAATTGAAACTACCAGTATGCAAGTTAGAAGTAAAAGTATAGGCAATTAAAATGAGCAACTGACTATTAAATTGAGAAATCAGCAAAAAAAAAAAAAAAAAAAAAAAAAAGGTGGTTTATACAAACATAATGAATTCCTGCTGTAAAAGGAGATATTGCATCACATGCCAGCTTAACACATAGGCTTTAGCTCCGGTAGTGTAAACTGTAGGTAGACGCATACGTCTTTTAAATTCCAAAAAGCCCTAAAGAGAACCCTTACTAGTTAGGAGAGGGAATGATTTGTTAAATTTTTATTATTATTATTGGTGACCTATGTGAACACCTCATTTTTCATCTGGCCTTCCCTTCACTAAACATTTGGCATTGCTGAACAATGACCTCATCCAGAAATAAAGAACAATCCTCAGAGGAGGCACAGCCCCCACCCCCCTGAACTAAAGTTTGTCCCCAGGCAAACTTTTACACAAGAGTTTCTAGTTTGTATAACATAGTTGCTTTACAATGCTCTGACCTCCACACAACTACTTTACTGTAATACACGGTTTTCTTAGAAAAGTCAAGAAAACTTTTTTGGAGGGGTCAGAGGAGGGAGGGAGAGACAGAAGGGGGGGCAGCTAATGACTTTCTACTATCAATAACAGAAAGGAAATGTTGTAACTCAAGCCTTCCGCGCATTCTTCCTGGCTGAGAAACAGAGCAGACAAAATGAGTTATTTCTTAAACTGTTTTAACATCACCTTGTGCCAAAGTGGAGTTATTTGTTTCTTCAGAGTTCTGGCTATTTAGACAGAACACTAGTCAGGTCAGGCACAGACTCTCCCTCTCACACATACACACACACACACTAGAGGCTGTACAACATAAAGCTCCATATAAGGAAATGATGATGATGTAATGCTCCATAGGCTTTGGCCATGCAAAGAGCCCATCTCTCATTGTTAGGTCTTACTGCTGGAATGTGCACATCTAGGATGCCTGTAGAGCGAACTCCTTCATTGCAGTGATAAGAGGAATCAATGGGCAAATTCTACCGCATGCTACAGGTACAGGAAATTATTTATTATTATTACTAAATATTTTTCTAGATTAAAAGTTCTTCAAACTAAAGTTCACTTAGGCAACGCAATCCTTTTTTTAACACTGAAATGTGTAAATTTTGTTGTATTCACGGTATTAGTAAATAAATATTTGCATGTGGCAGACAAACTTTGGCAGTTTTTTCATCGTGCTGTGTAAGAATACCACACACACAATATATTTTATGTTGAACACTTATGTTAAACATGTTAAAGAACACTGTACCATAAGACCAAACTGATTAAAAGTAAGTTTAAGTGGCTGGCATTCCTTTAGTAATAAAAAAGAAAACACCATCTATTACATGAGAGATTTGTAAGACGCTGCATGGTTCATCTTTTTAAGAAGCTTAAAGCCCATTTAAAAAAAGGTTTTCTTTTTTGTTTTAATATTTAGTTTGATTCTTTACTGTCACAATATGCATCAGAATAGAATAAAAGACAGCAAAATGTGTCATATGTTGGCATTCGTTTACACAATTTTTTGGGAGGTTGACAAGCATTTCGGCTAATGCTTTCTTATTTTACAGTATAATTAGTAAATTCCTAAGCATAGCTATATGACAAAGTAGTACAATACTTATACCCACCTTAAGATTAACTATAATTTCTGCTCATACCAGGTAAAATTACCAGACATACTGCTGTCTCACCGTTTCATAAACACAACATAAAGATCATGTACAGCAGTAACAAGCTGTTAAAGTTAGACTGGTACTTACTGCACAAGTTTCCCTGCTTTGTAAGCGTTTTCCTTAGGCAACTCAAAATTTAATTGTAAGCAGTTTATTTAAATGAAATAGAGACCAGAGGTACTGTTTTTTTTTTTGTTTTGTTTTGTTTTATGATAATACAGGTCTCAGTACTTTTGGACAGTGAAACATGTGCAGTGAAATAAATGCAGGCAACTGATCTCTCAGGTACTAAATAAAAAGAATGGCACTGTACAGTTGTTTTACTGAAATATATTCTTTTTCAGCCTTCAATAATCTCAAACACGAAGTCATAAATTCGTAAGTATGAGTAATTGCTGTTAGTCAAGGAGACCGATGTTGTTACTGAACCCAGCATCAGAAACCGTGCTTATTAAAGGCAGACCACAGATGTGCATGTGTTGGGATGTGTATATATAACTTTCACATGTTTGTTTAAAGGTTTAAACCTGTACAAAAGCATTAACCTTCAATCAAAGCATTCATCAGAAAAAATAATTAAATAAGTTTGGTATCTAACCCTCTCAGACACATGGAAACCGTAAATCAGATCTCCGGAGACAATGAAAAGTGCTGACTAGAAAATTGCCACGTTCACCCTTGTTTGCATTATCAGGCAAAAGGTTTATTCTCCTCGTCTCCGCTGATTGATGGTTCTCTGTGTTTACTGTTCACTATATCTACTGCCATAGGAAGCAATTTCAAAACTCTACCCACTTCAGAAGCGACAAATTTTGCCTCTGTTTATAAGTGCTGTCTGCACACTGAACTCATTACAAATGTTGAGCCATGCTTTTCGTACAAAGCAAACAGAGTGAGGACACACGGTGAGATAAGACCAGTCAATTACAATCACAGTTGGTGTTAAATTGTAAATATTACCTGAACAATATTGCACAACTGATGTTTCTAAATTTGGATCTCTCTTTTGAAAATTGCTTGCTCTGGTAATGCTGATAAAAAAAATCATAAACAATTCAGACTTCTTTTTTTTTTTTTTTTACTTAAGTATGCAGAGATATAAAAGGGGTCCCAGGGGAAAGCAGTCTATTAAATTATATAGACTTATGTAAATACAAGTTGGTGCATTTAAATAAAACAGTTACATCCTAGTCAAAGCTATTCAGTATGCTTTTAAAAATAAATAAATAAATAATAATAAAAAAAACTAATCTTTCTTGGTACATTTTTAATATTCAGCAACACAATCCGGTCTTCAGGAGTTCAGTGTCCAAAAGCATTTCTTCCGTGACTCGTGAGATTAGACTTGAACAGGGCCCGCTACTGTCTTATTTTCAGGTACGCGGTAAAAAATGGTACGCAACACACTGCGCTTGCTCGTGCATGCCTGAACAATGCTTAAAATAACTTCTGCTGAGAAAGCAGGGAAGTGCTCATTCAAATCTGGTATGTTATCTTTTTAAAATGTAATTTATCAGATTTTCCAGTCGTTTACTTTGTTGTTAGTATGTGAATATTTATCATATACAATACACTGGGTCATGTACATTTTTTTTTTACTTGTGCAACTTAGCGGTGGACATCTCATTTTGTCTTGTTCGTCGTTAATTGTGTTTCTTTTTAGAGAAATGGATTGTTTGCAGTTTGAGTTTGCAAAAAATTATGTATAATTAATGGTAAAATGTCCCTCTGTTTGGCAATAGGAAAACACCAATCAGATCGCATGATTGCACCTGTACCAAAATCTGACAGTGTACTACTTTCAATGTGACAACGTATCACTTTCTGACATTACACAGGTAAAGTTTTGGTACATGTACCACTTTCTAACACTACACCGGTGCTACAGTATCTCATCTCATGGCTTGCTTTCTCATTCCATGCACATTGATCTTTTAAAATGACTTCTGGAGCAGCACTGAGGCACAGTTTTGGTTCTAAAATATGACATATGAGAAAAAGGTAAAAGATGTTTCCTTACTAGGCCAGAAATAATCTTTAATGTATAAATATAGCCTCACTAGATCATTCAAACTGGTACCCGACTAGGATGCACGTACTGAACAACAGTTTAGTTAGGTTATCTGACAAACAATGAAAATTGGTTGTTTTGCCACAAGCAGGTTAACATTTATTGAACATATATTTTTATTTATTAAAAAATGTTGCCATACAATTCAATCTGCAAACACCAAGTACCAAGGTTAAAATGTCTGACGCAAATTAACAAAATAAGTACAAACAGAAATGGCAAGACAACACAGCTCATTCATGAATTATTTTATTATTTTTATACAGAAAATTAATAATAATAATAATAATAATAATAATAATAATAATAATAATAATAATAATAATAATAGAATCACTTCTACAATAGTTCCACAGAAGGCTTCCAACATCTGTTTTGTGTCTACAGCTCTTTGGTATAATTTCTATTGAGCAGTCTTGCTCGTCTTTTCAGTTGTGAAAGGAGAAGAGTTAACGGAAATCGATCAGGAACAGCAACAATAGCACATCCAGTAGGTTAAAACAAAAACAACTAGACAACTGACTTTGTCAACATGAAAATATTTAATAGCTACGTGGCCTTTGCACTGTCTTGTGCATAAGCAGTTTCTGTTTCAGAGCCGTGCTGAAACGGTTTCTGTTTCAGAGCTGTGCTGAAAAACGGTTGTTGTGGTTAGGGTTTATTTTTTATTGCCATTCTAATTTTGTTTTCTGTTTCCATTCCTGCTTTATTTGTATTCCACTGTCTTCTATTTTTGTAGTTTCTCAATCCATCATAGCATATTGCAAGACTGCAAGACAGATAAAAAACAAGTCCTAATTACCCAGGAGGTTACATTTCTCATATCAAAAATGAATAATAAATAAATGAAATCAGGATCAGTGCCCATGACCGACAAGCTTATCTGACAAATGTTTTGACAAATTCTACCCCGCTTAAGGATGAAATGCTTCCTGTGTTTAACGACTGTGATAGAATGATACATTTTAATCTTGAGTGAGGGGTTGCCAAGTAATATGACATATCATGCAAAAGTAACACATACTGGTAGCACTTTTTTCTAATGAAAGAAAAATGTATTTTAAAAGAGTAGAAACGGAAATCCCCACTAAAAGTTAATTAACGTATGTATAGTGACCCTGTTAATCAAACGTATGTATATATTCCTGTATATATTATATATATATATATATATATATACTATATATATAGATATATATATATATATTAGATATATATCATATATATGTTATATTATTATATATATATTTGAATATATATGTATATACATACACAGTATATATATATGTGTGTATATATAAGATGTCTACAGAACAATCTGATCTGTTACAGTGAAAGATGACTATCTGTTAACATTTTTAAATACAAGATTAACTTGTATCAGCAAAGTTACAGACACGGTAGTATTTAAAAGAAAAAAAAAAGAAAAAAAATTACCCAAAAGTGCCATTTTAGAATACTGTGCCTGTTAAGTTTTTCATTTCATAATTGAAGATTAAACCCTTGATGGTATAAACTCATATGCTTTAAAGTATTCCTCATGGTAAGAAGAGTTCCACTGCATTTTTCATCACCAAGCCAGGGATCTATACAGATTATTAACTAAGCATAAAACTATCCGTAAATGACATATGATACCAATGAAAACCCACCCTGATATTCTGACATAATGTGCACTTCTAAAGTATAGTATATGGAATTATTGAGTAAAGATAATGCATCTGTTTATTTAGCCAGTCTATTAATTGCCTTTGGAATAAGGGGAATTCCTCCAAATGCAGTAGAACAGACAGGGAGGGGTAAGAAACTATTAATTATAGGATCATTTCATGCCAATGTGACATCTGAAGAATAACGTCAGTTACAAGTTATAACATCCCTCCTATCCAGCCAGGCAGTGTTTCCTGCAGATGAGAGATGCTGGGTCTTCTTGCCAGCTCAAGTTAGACTTACTCCAGCAGCAAATACAGCTGCCAGCTGTTCCGGTGCCTTGCACCATACCCCACTATTGCAATAAAACCTTTTCCTCTAACAATATGTCATCAATATTAGACTAATGATCACTTACCTATTTACATGTTCATTGCCCAGTCTCCTACTTTTGACTTTCTATATATTTTGTACCTAATAATACCCCTAATAATATCGGCTGTACAATAATACAAGGAGATAGTCATCTCCTGAGAGTCAAACTAGAAAGTAAAGTTTTTGTTGCTACTGAAAGAGGCCAAGACCCCCGAAATACATTGTAAGCTTACAGCTAAAAGAAAGCACAGAGATAACAAAAAGCCAATTTGTGGGCAGCTTTGTTTTGGAATGTAATTAATTTTGCTTGTAAAAGTTGTTTTCACTCTACTCTGTAATTTCATAGGCAATGGTTTTAAAACCAGGTTACGCTAGACTACTGTACTCTAGGCTTGACAGAGCTGGCACGCTAAACACTGCTTTAAAAATCATTTAGAAGTTTTACAGCTGAGGCCTGGGAGGTATTTCCTCCCCTCCTCCTTGTCCAATTGAGTTGTTTATGTCAGGGGTTGAGGGGCTACAGAGAAAGAATATCACATTCCCATTAACAGAAAGGCAAGGGACTGCATAAGGAGAATATAAAACAGAGCAAGGCTTCACTGGGTTGCTTTGATTAGTCTTCCCATGCAGAGCATGGGAAGGTTTATGGGCCACAGTGTAAATATTAGAACCAAGTAAATCGCATTCCAGCACACAGCACAGGGCAGAGTCACAGGATCTGAACCGGAACAAACTATGTCATCTTTTATACTATAATAATATCTATACTTGCCATTAACAAAAAACGTGAACGCAACCAACATGACCTGTAAATGTGTAGGAATATAACAAGTGTGTACTACAGTATATGCTGCCCTGACAGTACAAACAGTCACCATCAAATTTGTTCAGGATCTACTGTTTTAGTTATTTCTTTGACTGCCATTCTTTATCAATTTTCTCATGTTTACAGTCGGTTAATGCTAAATTATGGTAAAGGCTAAAAAAAAAAAAAAAAATCACAGAATGAAAGGTATAGTTAGGTGGAAATATTTCAAACTTCTCCTTTTAAATCTCTAGCCTAAACACATACAGTGTGTAAATCCCACCCGCTATTTAACACCAGAATAAAAACACTGAAACAAGTTATCAAAAACACACAAGAATGTGTACTCTGGAAAAATAAAGCGTGGACCTGACACTGTCAGAGATAAAACGAATCTCTGCTGAGGAACAACGTGTTGACCCAATTACAACAAGCAACCCCCCCCAAAAGATGTTAAGAAGTGTAAGGTTGGGGATTTCCCCTCGGTAAACATGATGGTAATGCTTCACACACTTTGAAAAGGACAGCACTGATGGCCCTCCATTTACCGTTTGAAAGTCTTGTCAGCTACACAGTAACACAGTGAACAAAGGCTTTACAAAACTAAACGATACAGGTACATACAGATTTACATGCACACAGTTATGTGGAATTAAATCATCTGGTTTGGAACTGCAAGCTGGTCAGAATTTTAACACCAGTCATCTGCATTTATTGCCTGCATGCCACTCTGAATGTTCTTAAAAGGCAGGCAGGCCTGCACTGAAATCTCAGTTTATTTTATTGGCCAACTACCCCGTTAGGTGTGTTTTTGCCCAATCGCTTACCATTCTCTTACCTTCTGGTCTGGTCTCAACACTGACAGACATATTTATAATACTTTATTAGGTACCTCACTTGAATTTAATTTCTATTGCATGTTATAATTTCCATATCTAAATCTATATATATATATATATATATATATATATATATATATATATATATATATATATATATATATATAGTTATATAGATTATACATACTCAAATGTTTTGGAAACAGTTATTTTTGTATACTGTAAACACAGATCCTGTGAAAAACAAGGTAAAAAGTAAGAGGACAAAACAATTAGTACTCCTCGGTTCTAGGTTTACGTTCACTGGTATTGAACAAACAAGTTTAATGCATTTTTAACAACCGTATGCAACTATGATAGCAGTCACTTGTGTTTCTTTCTTTCCTCTTTGTCTTCACCACCACTCTACTCAATAAGGTACGGCTGTCTAATGTAACTAACTTTGTTAATAGTTTCCTAATAATATAAAAGCCAATTTAAATTTAAGAGACCATTAACCTCATTTTGTAAAGTCTTTAGACAGTAAGTTGCTGTATGCATAGACTACAGTACGTGTTGATTCTGGTGGGTCTGGAAGCAAGGCCTTTATTAATCACATACAAATAGTGCCAATATATGGGATTTCCGTCACTCTGTAAGGGTGAAATATTTGTCCTGTCCGCATAACAATATTCAGAACTGTAACTGAAATACTTTTAATTTATGGTTTCAACAGAAGAGTCGTCATGTCTTCACAGCCCTGCTTTATTTGCTATTCTGTTACTAAGAAATAAAGAATGTCCATAGATAATTTATGGGATAGCAGAGTCCTGGTTTTCTATACTGTGAATTACTACAGAATATAAAACGGAGGATTCAAAACACAAGCTTATCTTCACCCTTTTAAACATAACAAAGTAAAAATATTTGGCATAAAAAAAAAAAAAAAAAAAAAAAAAAAACCTTGGAAACGGAATCTTGGTGCCCACAGCTTTCATAAAAAGTGGGTTAAAAATGAGAGAATAATGGGTATCCCATGTGGCACACCACATAAAACACCACTCTGTGCAATCCAACAAACTGTTAGCCACAGTCTACTTAAGAACATGGCAACAGTGCTCCAGAGGGTTTAGAAAACATAATAGAATTATGTTTTGTGCTTTTAATTCCACCCTAACTACATTGTGCGTCTTTGTTCAGGAAAAAAAAAAAAAAGCCTGTCAACACATGTGTGAACTCCCACCATCTGGACAGGGGCTACAAAAACTGAAGGGCTGGTGAAATGGAATCCATTACAACCGTTTGCCAGTGCCTTTGCCATTAGGTCACAGTCACCCGAACACCAATGAAAAACATAATACTGTCAAGCACCTGGTTGTTCAAGGTCAGCAGGTTTATAGTGCAGTCACAATAAAAAGGGGGGTACAGGACTGTAATTCACTTACCTTATGTACAGAGTAAGGATAACTTGTTCAAATATCGAAACAAGTTAACTGATATGGCCTGCAGAAAATGTTCATTTTATCAACCAGCCCAACTTAAAACTGTTTCATTTTATTTCTTAAATTTATTTAAAACCAACAAATGCTTTTAGAAGGTGGCTGCACAAATGAACAGCTACCTCTGAAATGCATGTTTTGTTCTATTGTAGGAGGGGTTAACGTAGTGCAGAGATCCACAGAGTACATGTGTTTTACTTTATGCTGATGAGACTCCAAACCCAATGCACACATGTGGACCATGGAGCTGACTCATATACTGTAGTCACTATGCTGCAGACATTGAGAGACAAATGGATCCTGAAACTTTAAAGAAGTATATTTGAATTTTTTATTTTTTTTTTCAACTTGGAAGAAAGATTTAGTCATACAAATTATTTGTGAGCTGAAATTATTTCCATTTAGTCTCAGGCATAATGCAAACATCAAATTCACAGTAGTTACAGTTTCATCAAATTTTGGTGTGGGAAGAAGTAATGTCATAATACATAACCTGGTTTAATGGTGTTTTGAAGCACTTCTAGTCAAAATATTTGTCATAGAATTTTATAAGCATTACAAAATATAGCCAACTACCATTAAGTGTTTTATAGTTCCGGATGAGTTCTGATCCTTAGTGGTACTCTGGGATATTTCTGAGCTAAAAAAGACAGACACATTTGCATATTGTAGTCAGTGTATAATTGACATGTATTATAAAAATAACTTTAAGATGCTTCAAAGCTAGAGTAAATATATTGTCTAAAAAAAATTTGTGGAGTCTGAACCACTGGCAGGACATGAAATAAAGGGATAAACCACAGAAACATTACATCAGCTCCAAACATTCACACACACACACACACACACATATATATATATATATATATATATATATATATATATATATATATATATATATATATATATATACACACACACACACACACACACACACACACTTAACTCAGCCTAAGTTTGGGTTGGGCCCAAAGGA
This sequence comes from Polyodon spathula, assembly GCF_017654505.1. Taxonomy (NCBI): domain Eukaryota; kingdom Metazoa; phylum Chordata; class Actinopteri; order Acipenseriformes; family Polyodontidae; genus Polyodon; species Polyodon spathula. The sequence goes on along the minus strand of NC_054542.1, from coordinate 40,323,165 downwards.
TATGTTTTATAAATTCATTTCTAAGCTAGAAGGGATCCATGCAGCTTCTCAGGCATCTAGAAGTTGCCTGCATGCCACTTTGAATGTTGTTAAAAGGCAGCCAAGCCTGCACTGAAATCTCAGTTTATCTCTGCTAGGTGTGCTTTTGGCCAATCACTTACCATTCTCTCACCTTCTGGTCTAGTCTCAACACTGACATACATATTTATAATAATTTATTAGGCACCTCACTTGAATTTCATTTCTATTGCATGTATATATGCGCAACTACATGATCGCGACTCAAAAGGAACATCAGGACAAGTGTACTTTAGTAGGCACTAATATAAACATCATCTTTATGGGCTGCGGAATTTAATAGGTGAATGACTATTTTTACGAAACATTTAAATATTATACCATGTTAATTTCTTAAAATTGTACTTCAACAATCCTAAAGATTTTGTATCTATAGTAACCTATGCTTTAAAAAAAATGACTAGCCTTGAACTTAAGAACTCAAGAGATGAATTCAGCACTTTTTAAAATTTTAATTTTTACTCACATCCCAGGTTGTGTTGTGCAGGGATCATGGTTCCTGTTTGTAGGATTTCTAATCACGTGATGTACAGTAATTGCAGAAAGTTGCTCTTTTCCCAAACTGACAATTTTCTTTTTATCTTTTTCTTTTTATCACTTTTTCTCCCAGATTGAAGCTGCTTATTGAACAGGAGAAAACCTACCAGGCACGAAAGGAGAAAGAGAACAACAAGAACGTGGGCAAGCTAAAGGAGGAGCTGACCAAGCTGAAATCCTTTGCTCTTCTGGTGGTGGACGAGCAGCAGAGACTTTCCGAGCAGCTCACACAGCAGAGCAGCAAGGTCCAGGAACTAACAGCCAGCACTGCCCAGGCCCAGGAGAAGCTGAGTGCTGCCCAAGCCAGGGCACAGGAAGAAGAGCATAAAGTCTACTGTCTGGAGGCTGAGCTTCAAGACCAAGCCAACCACTTCTATCAGGAGAAGGAGGCCATGACTGCCAAGTTGACCAATGAGGAAGCCCAGAACCGGCAGCTCAAACAGAAGCTGGCCACTCTGAGCAGGCAGATTGATGAGCTGGAGGAGACCAACAAGACACTGAGGAAAACAGAGGAGGAACTCCAGGACCTGAAGGACAAGATCAACAGGGGAGAGTGTGGTAACTCCAGCATGATGTCCGAGGTGGAGGAGCTGAGGAAGAGAGTTCTCGAGATGGAAGGGAAGGATGAGGAACTCATCAAGATGGAGGACCAGTGCCAGGACCTCAATAGAAAGCTGGAGAAAGAGTTTGGACAAAGCCGGAGTTTGAAGGGTGAGGTGGACAAGCTGAATCGCAGGATCATGGAGCTTGAAAAGCTGGAAGATGCTTTTGGTAAGAGCAAGCAAGAATGTGGCTCGCTCAAGTGCAACCTGGAGAAAGAGAGGGCAGTGACCAAGCAGCTGTCTAATGAGTTGGACTCTTTAAAGGTGAGAATCAGGGAGCTGGAGGCCATTGAATCCCAGCTGGAGAAGACAGAACTTACACTGAAAGAGGACCTCAACAAGCTAAAGACACTGACAGTCATGCTAGTTGATGAAAGGAAATCCATGGCAGAGAGGCTGAAGCAGACAGAGGAGAAGCTCCATTGTGCCACAGGAAAGTTGCAGACAGAACAAAAGAAGGTGACATCAGTGACTGAGAAGCTAATTGAAGAGAGCAAGAAAGCCCTGAAGTCCAAGGCAGAGCTTGAGGAGAAGATGTATAGTTCTATCAAGGACAGAGATGAGCTGATATCCAAACTAAAGGCAGAGGAGCAAAGGGGAAATGACTTGCAGTCCAAGGTTACAATGATGAAAAAGAGGATGCAGTCCTTGGAAGCCATGGAAAGGGAGTCTTTGAGGAACAAGGCCAAACAGGAGCACATGAAGGTTCCTTCTGGCACCAGCTTAGACAAAAATGACAATAAAGTCAAAGATCTAACACAGGAGGTGGAAAGGCTGAGGCGTAAGCTGAAGGAGATGAGAGCTGTGGAAGATGACCAGGTGAAAACAGAAGATAACTTTGAATCTCTGGAAAAGAGGTACACCAATGAGCACGACAGGGCAAATACCCTAATTGAGGAGCTGGAAGCCTCGAGACAGGAGTTATCTAAATACCAGCTAGCAGAGAAGGCAGAGTCTAACCAGGAGCACATACTCTACAAACGGCTGAAAGAAGAGGAGGCCAAGTCCAGTCACCTCACAAGAGAAGTTGAAGCTCTGAAAGAAAAGATACACGAGTACATGACAACTGAGGACTCAATCTGCCAGCTGAGAGGGCAGCAAGGCATAATGCAAAGGAAACTGACACAGCAGGAGAGCAAGAACAAAGAGCTGGCTCGGGAAATGGAAAACCTCACCAAGGAGCTGGAGAGATACAGGCGGTTCAGCAAAAGCCTGAGGCCCGGATTGAACGGCAGAAGGTTTTCAGACCTGCAGGTCTCCTCCAAGGAGGTGCAGACAGACCAGTCAGACAACGAACCCCCAGATTACAAAAGCTTGGCTCCTTTGGAACGTGCTGTGGTCAATGGTAAACTGTATGAGGAAAGTGATCCCGAGGATGATCTCAATTACGATGAGCAGCCTATCACCAAATGCAACACATTAGTTGTTAACAATGCCAACAACCTTAACAACAACAGAAAGGCAAGGGTGCCCTGGGTGAAAGTCAGAGAAAGTCATCCCCCTTTGAACGGTAAAGTGACACCAAGGCAAAATGGGAATCGCATGCAGCCAAGGGATCTGGTTCTTACTCACACACCAGGTCGGCCCTTGCACATCAAAGTGACCCCGGACCATGGGCAAAACACAGCCGTGCTGGAGATCAGCAGCCCTACTTCAGAGAATGCCCACTCTTACACCAGCACTGCCGTGATCCCCAACTGTGGAGGTGTGCCCAAGCAGAGGATAACCATTATCCAGAATGCCTCAATCTCCCCTGCAAGATCTAAAGCCTCTCCCACTTCCGATGGATACTGCACCCCTGAAAGGGCCATCTCGCCACTCACCATGGCAACATACTCCAGAGCCATAACTCCAGACTCAAGTGGCTCCATAACCCCAGACAGGGCAATGTCACCCATACAAATAGTGGCCGTCACCAATGGTTCTTCAGAGCGATCCCTATCCACGGAACCAGTGGAGGTCAGTGCCGGGCACACAGTATTCCGGGTGACACCAGAGAGACAGCACAGCTGGCAACTGCAGAGGTCAAACAGTACGAGTCCCAACATCATTACCGCTGAGGACAACAAAATCCACATCCACTTAGGGAGCCCCTATATTCAGGCCATTACCAACACATCCAAGCCCTCAAGCCTCTCCTGCCCTTCTGGTCAGGAGAACAGAACTCAAGCTTTAACAAACGGCACACCCATTAAGCCCTCCAACAAAATCACAAGCAGCATCACAATTACACCAGCAACCTCCCCGATCCCACGGCCTTCACAAATTACAGTAAGTAATGTCTATGATTGACTCCTCCTTCATCCCCGTCCCTCCATATCCAAAACCAGCCATCCCAGCCTGCACTCATCAGTATTTGCAAATAACTTAGCCTAACATTGTACCTCCATTCCTCTACCACTCCTGCTAGAATCCTCTTCAAGCACTTCTTTTATTTTTTTTGGGACGTTTGTGCATGAACTACAGTATACATATATATAGATACACATTAAAAAATAAAAAGTTTAGAAAATATAAAAAAAATAATAGTAAGAAATCTAACTTTTTACAATGAATGATTAATCATGTGTGCACTTACTGTATATGCTGAGCAATGAACAATATGTACCAAGACTAGTCAATGATGTACTATTGTATTTCATATAAATATGTACTTCAGTTTGTTATGGGGATTTTTTTTCTTCTAAATATTAAAGTACATGATGAATTACCTTCTACTTTTTTTTTTTTTTTTTTTTTTTTTTTAATTCATCCCCCCCAGAATTTACATGAAAAATATGAATTAATTGTGTTTGTTGTCATAATCATTAATTTCATGTGAGGATTATAATTGTATATGAAACTTACTGTAACATAAACAGAGAGCTTATTTTGTGAAGATATGCACTGTAGCTGGAAACACCAATACAAAAAATGTATTTTAATACAGTATTTTATTAATTCATAGTTTTCATTAATTAACAGAAGTCTTTATCCAATAGAGTTAATCCTGCACCAGACAGAATGCCACCCCCAGAAGCTGGTGAACTGTCAGAAAACTGGAAAGTGTTGCTGTTGACAGAACAAAACCCAACAGATAATACAGCTTTTTAATAAAATGCATTTTATCACTTCAAAAGTGTAAAGGCATTTTCAACATAGTAACGTGCTATGTTTTAGTCCACTTTCTTTAAATGTTTGTTTCAAGAGTTTTCCAATAAATCATCATAAAACGCTGAGAAAATATTAAAAAACAAAAAGGAAGTAATTCCACCACAGGTCTGCTTGGGCTGAGCTGATTTTAAAAGGTTGATGTCATGGTTTCTGGATCTTAATTACATAAACACAGGGGCTGGGAATGAAGGACTGAACCAGTTTTGTTAAAAATAGAGTACACTTGGCCATAAACCATGAAGAAAATATTTATTGAAAAGCAGAATTTTAAACTGCGTATAATGTAGGGTCCTGGATTTAAAATAAAAAAGGCTCTGATTTACAGTAGAAGCACCTACAGTACAGCACAAAAAAAAAAAAAAAAGTTATTTAAGAGTACAATAAAAACAGAACCCCATTTCACCCAACATTCTTCTTGATTCTCTGTGTACTGAATCTGTTTCCAGGGTTAACTGATAACCCAGACCAAATCTACATTTGTAGGAATTCCAAAACACTTGAAATGTATTCTGAAAACTAAAACAAGACAAAGCACGCTTCCAGTCACAAAAAAAAATAAAAAATACAAATAAAAAATAATACTCCCATTAGCCGACAGACATTTAGATCCCATTTTCCACAAACAAAGTTTATTTGGAAAAAGGGTATACAGCATAAAGGAAACATTGAGACAGAGACCAGCTACAGTTATTGATTTTAGGTGTTATGACCTGGTCAGATGGGGCAGGGGCAACAGAAGACTTTAAAAAAAAAAAAGTGTTTAAACCAACATAAGACAAACAGGTAGAGTAAGTGTCAAAAATTACAAAAAGCTAGAACTATGGCAGGAGTGTGGAAAACGACCTAATAATTATTAGTAAAAGAACTAAACTTGAAGTGTCTATCAACACCAAATAATCAGTTAAGTAAAACACACTAACAAGGTAAATGACCCCTCCAATAAACTTAAAGCCACCTCAATGAAGACGCCACATGCAAACAGTACCTTAAAAGGGAAGACTATAGCTGTCATGTAAAACACGTCAAAAATGGTGGGTGATGCAGAAGAATTTTTTCTTTTACTATCACATTCTATTTTCTGCAGAGCTTAAGTGCATGTTGGTGAATGACTTCACAGCCGTTGCAAGCTCTTGATCAAACACTAACAGTCCAATTTTAACACAAGGTTGAATGAGTCATTGTTTTACGCACAAAGACATTAGGCTTCGGAATGCTACTGTATGCTGTCACTATTATAAAGCTTGCCAGGTTGTAGCCATTTACAGGCCATACAATACTTTGGTAACGTGCAATATAAATATAGCAGAGACAGGGAATAGAAGATGTGAAAAATAATGCAAGCTTAAGTGAATATAAGTTTGCCTAGATTTGCATGTTCCATTTAATCCATATTTTGAGTGCAAATGCTACTGCAATATTCTGTGAGGAATATTTAATTATACAGGGAATATAACTTGCAAGAAATTTGCTAGCTGCTCCTATCATTATTGCTCTGAAAATGTGCCTCTGCACATGCTTCAGAAGAGGATCTAATCACTATGATAGGGCCCCTAGTCTGAATCCCTCACTGGAATAATGCAACCAACGTACACTTTGAGCTCAACAAAAAACCAAGTTCCTGCTTTTTCACATGTACGAATGTAGCACTATTCTCACATCATCAAGTGAAATGGAAACTCTTTAAATGTTTCCAAGTGCATGGACTCTATACAAATTAGTGTTCTTACATGTTTATTGATCTTTCATTAGTTTAGTTTTGCTTGTTTAAAGGACAGATGCTTTGCAATGAATTATTGGCATAACTTTTGATTAGTACCACAGTGATGGCAAAGTGATTCTTGAAACAGCTGTACAGTATATCAAGAACAGAAAGAAAAAAAAAAAACCTGGAGTGTTGAGCAAAATATTCATGCACATAAGTATAACCAAGCATCAATTTTAAAGTACATAATACAAAAAAACAAATGAAACCAATTGCAAAGGATAATAAAAGCATTACCTAAAACAGATGCCAAGTCTTACTTCCTGAGTACAAGTACAAGTTTTTGATATTACAACTCCTGATTTCAACTCTAGAGAACACCAAGGAGGATGCTTTCAATAAAAAAAAAAAAAAAAAAACATTTTAGTATCCCTAAAGTGCCAGAATTGCTGAAGCACAACACACACACACACACATTAACCGTTACTTTTTAAAGACTGCAGCAGAGTGCTCGAACCTTGGGTCTCTCCCTATTAAGAGTTTTATTCTGCCTACACATTGCACATTGATGTTTCAACATGCAGCCAACATAGCTAGCCTAGTGGGGGGCTTGTAAAATGTGAACCCAGTGAATTACTTTAAACTTGCTTAGGTGCTGAACAGACTCGGATTAGTATAAACACAGCACAACATACTAATCCAAAACATGTTACATACTATAGTATAAAGTACGGCTGTTTGAAGCAATTCCCTTTAACTTGTTTTTTTGTTAACAGGTATTAAAATAAAACCTATAAAAATATTGTTAATTTCACAACAAGAAAAACTCCCTTTCCCTCACCTACACTACTGAGTCCCAAACAATGACAATTAACTTGTACACAGAGTGACTTAAAAGCCTCTTTGAAGCCTTTCTCCTGGATGCTGACAGTTTCCTGCCACACGAGTGGTATTAATTAGAGCACAGTAAGTTCTACAGTACATTAAAAATCACACTGTCAGATTGGTATTGGTTTGTACTCAATAATTGTGTAAACAAAGGAACACTGTTTTATTCAATTAAATCTGAGTACCTGCACAGACCGAGTAAGAAGTATGGTATTCTGCAATTCTGGAAACAGACTCTTGAATTACAAGTAACAGTGGCTTTTTTTTTTTTAATTACTAAAGGAATTTCCAACCACTCAGATGTTTTAATAGTGCAAGTCTGATTCAAATAAAGACCTCTGCCAGTCTAAGAAGTTCGACAGCTGGGTGTACAACACCCGCCATGAATGCAGTCAAAACAGCTGCTTCCACATCAGTCTTCATAAAGCTTGTGAAACTGTATACATCTATACAGTATACATTAAAAGCTGGATCACAAGTTTAAGATACAGAGTCTTCTATACAAACCGTTAAATTGATTCACGTAGGAATCTGTGCAACCTGGAGCCAATATCTGCAACAAATAAAGAGCATCAGTAATTCGATTACAGTAAAACAGAGCTTCCTTTCATACTGGACAGCCAACGTTTTCCCACTGATCAACCCTGGACTCCGGTGCTATGAGATGGGGTCACATCAGGACAGGCTGCTGATGGAGGGGGATTTCAGGATAGCTCTGTATCAATTAACCCTGTTTGTGCTGCTGACTTGCAAGCTGCCACTGCCAGACAGGTTTCAGGGATAGGCATACAGCTGTGACACAACGGATGGGACCATCACACAATTTGCCATGTAAACTCAAACGTTTTTGGTACAACTGTAAGGACTGTAGCTATACAATAAAACTACAAAACACTTAACCTCGCAAAAAAACATGCATAACACTGAACTGTAGATATCAGCTTACATTCAGAAAATTGAGTGGTACAGTAAATGTTACCATTTCACAGAACCACTATGCCCTAGTTATTGCATAACATTCCTACTGTCTGTTCCAGTTACCCTTTTTTATAGCCCTCTGATTATGCTGAAAATGGTTTTCTATCAAATTGCTCAGAAACATAATGTGCATGAACATACAGTAAAGTAATAGGTCCAATGAAATCCTAAACCTGACAGAAGTATGGTTTTCTGTATACTGTACACATAGATCTAATGAAGTCATGGCATGAACAAAAAAAAATGCCACAATGAAAACATGTACACTCTTAGTTTTTAAAGGGTCTTAAAAATGTTTAACTAGAGAAATATATATTTTTGCAAAAAAGAAAACTGACATACACAACTGAATACAAAAATGTTATTAACTTGATAATTAATTTTCTAAAGCACATGGTCTGTGACTGAGTACAAAGAAGCTGCACCACACATAATGTATAAGACTTTAGGTAAAGCTCTAAATTTTGCTAGAAAAGAAGACAGGATGTCTTGTCTTCACTCTGCAGGCCCTAAACAACAACTGTGTTTGGTTTCCATGGTTACAGCAGCTCCACCATACAGAACATTAAACTGCATGATCTAGCTGGTTAGATTTGGACCTAGGAAGGAAGCAAGCAAGCAAGCAACACTGAAATTACAAGTGTCTGTGCAGGAGACTCACTTTGCTTCAGTTTGTAGAAACAAATGCCACAATAACTGTTAGAAATGTGAAGTGTTTGCAGTTTGACATCACAAGCTGGCTAACAAGTAAACTGTTTAAAGAAATTCAGAGTTAATCATGATGTAAACAGTGCAGTAATACAAACCTTATGGATGTATTTCAGACGCTATCCTACCTGTGCCAAACAATTCATTCAATGCTTATCCAATTTTAAAATGAATTTGCAAGCACTATAAACATATCAAATGAACCATCAAACCAATGAAAAATGGCTAAACTGGATGATTAAACCTCCAGTACTCTCAACTGCCTCACCATACTTCGGAATTTAGACAAATACATTGCTGTGGGACAATATAAAATGAACTATATTATATAAAACGTTCTTTTTTCTAAACAAAACGATACAGACAAAGGGAAAAACAATCAATGGACTCAGTAAAATTAGCTAGAATGTGATTTGCTTACTAGTATTTTTGCAGCTTTATATCTCAGTGCAAAAATTAATTTAAAAAGGCTTAAAAGCAATGTGAATGTAAACATATATATATTAACCACATCTCTCAGAGCCAGTGCAGTTGTTTTCAAGGTGTATTAAAGCTATGTGGGTGTAATATTATACAAAAGTAGCATTTTATGAAAATGTAAATGGTACAGCTTTTGTAGGTTGTAATACACGAGTAGACTGCTACCTAGTGGGAGTACACTTGTACTGCAATAACCTATACTGTATGCATAGTTATTATATTCGAGTTTGGTGGTTCTCTACATTGGTGGCTGCATAGGTTTTTTTTAGGAAAAAAATTTAAAATATAGCATATGTATATATATAATATATATTATATATATATATATATATATATATATATATATATATATATATATATTATTGCAATGCTGTCTACAATATGTTATAAATTTTTAAAATTAATAGGTAGGATTTATTGTGCCCCACGGGGGTGCCTTAATTTCGGATCTCCTACAGTAGTTAGTTAATTATAAAAAAATAAAATAAAAATAATCTTGTGTGTACTTCAGGTAGAAACAGTACAAAAGTAGACATCACTTTAAAAAAAAAAAAAAATCCCTCCAATTGTAGTTTCTGCACAGTAAACAAAGTTGCAAATGACACATTTCATGAAGTAATAGCATTACTGAGGGTTACATAAGCTTTATTTATTTTTTTTAGCTTTTCACGCAGTTGAAATCTCAATTGAAACAAATACACTTTTCAAAAACTACAGTAAATGTGGAAAAGGGGGCATTGTACAAAGAAAAAAAAACACAGTTTTTGTTTAAGTTTATTACTCTCCTCATAACAGAAAATAGGATCACAACACAACAAAACAAAACGTTGATCATACGTAACAGTTCGGCCAGTGTTTGAAAAGGGTGAAGCATTTGAGTGGCGTACAATACCTGCATCACAGCTGTTTTCACGTCGCAATGATATTGTCTTCTCTCGTTGATCAATCAGTGAGCACTAACACAAAGCGAAATGGGCGGGGGTTCTGTCAAAATGAAATCTGATCAGAACAAAAACTCGGCCAATCTACATGCAGTGATTATACCTTCCATTAGCAGCTAACAGAAACAGCAGCAGGAGGTATAAGAAGGACTTCCTGGGGGGCTGCTGGTGGCCGCATTTGACAAACGTTGTTGTAGTTACTATGTAGTTTTTATGCGTGTGTGTGAGATTGCAGCGCACATACTGTGTTACTATGAATTCTTGTATGCAAGTTGTTTCTATGTACACTTTCAACAGGTAGCAGCCTTAAAAACTGCCATGCAGCAACTGATATGTACTGTAGACAGTGTCTCATTTGATTTAGAGGAATCTTCAACACATTAACTAAACAATTTAAAATACATAAAACCAAAAATAAATGTTTATATTAAAGGTTGACATAATTTTTCACAGAAACAGGGCTGTCTCCAAAGCGGGTTAAATTAACCAGATTTTTTTTTTTTTTTTTTTCTTGTCCCAGATCCCAGCAGAAACATTCTGGCGCCCAGGTCCAACTAGGATTCCTAAACCGAAGGCTTCCAGTACAACGAAACTACTGTCCAGCACAACCTGTACTGCTTTCAAAACTCAACAAGTGATCCAGCCAGGAAAAAGCCACATTATAAAAACTGGACCTGGCAACCTAAATGTCACAAACCAAAAATTATGAACTGTCCTTATATTTTATTTGATTCATGTGCAGAACAGAAGTCTGTGTCAACCCTTGCCAAACGCACTCTGCTTCCCTATTATACTATGGTACACTAATAGAGCTCTCTCAAAGTTAGCTTAAGTTAATTGATTAGTTTTTATCATGAATCTCTAAGACACTTCATCAAAGAAAGATGGAATGTTATCTGTATTACAGTATGTTACTGAAATGGTTTTGGGCTCTTACCATACCAAATGATAATGAAGTTAATGCTAAATGAATGGCGATACAATTACCATTTGATTGAACAGTACACATAAGAGCCAAGGAGCTGTGCTCGGGTATTTTTATACAATCCCCCCATATTTAATATGCCGTCTGCATGTTGCCAATATCAGTCATAGATAGGATGCTAATCTGTACAGACCTGCACTTTGAAAGACTGCATTAAATATGAAGTATTTTTGCTGGATGTGTAGAAAAATGTATAATAAACTTAAAACATATATATATATATATATATATATATATATATATATATATATATATATATATATATATATATATATATATATATATATATATAAGTTGGGTTTGTGTTTTTTTTTTGTATTTAAAACAAATTGTTGGTTTATTTTGTTGATGTATTAAACCTAAAATGACTCGCACTGAAAGTGTATAATAGGCTAGTTATATTAGGCAGGTTTACATGATATCCTTCTGTGCTTAGTGCTTAAGAGTTAAAGGCACATTGTTATTGTTTTGAGACAATATTACATGACAAAAGTGGGAGTCCAAGGGTCACTGGAATTTGGCAGATTTATTTACACCCAATCACAACACAAAGAGCTTCTAAGAGCACACAAAGCTGCATCTCTCAGGTGACCCACTTGCAGCCAGACATTCTGGAACTTAGATGATAACATAAAAAGATGGGAAAGATATAAAGAACTGCTAAGAATACACTACTCAGCCCTGTCAAATGGAAAGGTTGAGCCATTTTTGCTAGACTCAATAAGAAGAATGAAGTTTGTATCCTTCATTGATTTTCACAAATGTTTAAAAAATAACTGTAACAGAACATTAATGTTGGTATTGATGATTTTAAAAAAGAGTAATTCTAGATTAAATAACTCTTTTGAAGTAGGAAAGTTATGTTTATGAGACGGGAAACAATTAATTATGAAATCATTGATTGCAACCCTATATGACACTTTAATAATATTCCCAAAATCTTGGGAAAAGTAGAAATGTTTTGATCAATGTAAAACAGCGTCCTCTGCTGGATAAAAACTGATCTGCATATTGTAGTTTAAGTAGTTTAACAAGAAACTCTTTCCAAACGCTTTCCTGTACAGTACTTCAAAACACCATCCATCTCTGGGTCATGAAATAACTGCAAAAGATTCCAAAGACCCAGATGAGGACTAATCTCTACCTTACCTGTGGTGACATTAGATTAGTGCTAATCTGGTTTTTGCAATAAACAATATACAGTATGGACATCAATCTAAAAGGATTGCTTAAATGGCTTTGCTTAAAGTAAAAGGCACAATGAGTTTACTTGTGACGTGAAGAAATGATGTGGACAACGCAACCACAATTTTACACGTCAATGCAATGTTTTGAACATTAAAAAATGAATTGTCTTAAATTATATTTTGTATTTTCTTTATCGTTTAATGGTGCGAGTCTCCAAAACTGCCTAAACTATTTTTCAGCTATCAGTACAGCTATAGAATCCTAACTACCTAATTAAATAGACATTAATTTCCTCATTTGAGAAATTTACATTCAAGGCAAGCAAGGCAGAATGGAATCATCTATGTTAGATCTTTCCATACTTGTGTTTTTGCCAGGTTTCCAATAAAACCTCTCCTGAAGATAACTTAAAAAAAAAATCAAAGATTGTGAACAAAATTTGCATTTGTAGCCAAAAACTTTGTAACCTTACTTGCTGGAAATGTTTTGTTTTTGAACGGTGTGATGATTTTGTAAGGAATGACCCTTAAGGCAAAGCCAGAAAACTGGGCTGAGACTTCTTGGCAAGGTTTCATGCACCAACAGAACAGCACAACAAGCCCTGGTTACTTTTTGTGTGGGGAGATTCTGCAGTTCATTAATGGGGTAACTTGAGCAGATTTAAAATCGCTATAAATGTCTACGGTATCAGGTGTGGAAAATTACATATTTCTGCTGCTGGTACATTTCATGAAACTGTAATAAATGTCATAAGACCACACTGGTAAAGTTAATACTTTTTTTTTTTTTTTACCATCCAGAATATTAGGCTTTTAGTCTGATATTGATGTCCGATCTGTGTAGCAAAAGAACCATTTTTAATTGGCAACTTGTTTTCAGTAAATTTTCTCACTGAATCCCAAATGCATGTACTACCGAACACAACAAAATACTAATTTGGGGGAAAAGGTAGCCCTTGTGAAATTTGCGCTGCTGTAGCGGTGTGTGACTGGAACCCAATGATGCAGGCTACTGTTACCCTGGTCTATTTTGAACGCATCGATCTCTGAGATGGCTCACGTTTACCACGCACACTCGTGGGCAACGCCTCCATTGTCAGCGTCAAACAAGCAGAGACAACAGCAACAGGAAGCTGTGATTGTTACTCGGGTAACAACCAAACAGACATAACGCTGACAGACAGAGGCAGGGGATTCCTAAATACAAACAGACGTAATGTGAAAAGAAAACGTGGATGGTTTATGTTGGATAAATGCGAAACAAGCCTATTTGCCACTAACCTTTACTGTCAGAAATATTATTTTTCACACTACAAATGTAATCTGCGATCGTACTTTGATTGGTATCACTATGAGGAAATCTTCGGTTGTGGGTGCATGCTGTATCTAGAATTAAACAAATCATTACAGTAAGGGGCTATTCACGCTGTGTTTTTTACGCCCGACGTTTCACTGCTATTTTCAAACCTGCGCGTTACTCAGTGAAGCAAACCTCTTTTTTAGCGGCTTTAAGGGCTATTGACACTATAGCGTTCATTCGCTCGGTTTTCGGGTCATCTAGGATGGTTAAGTAATAAACAAGACTCTCAAACCAATACGGGAATTACACGTGGCTGTGTTTGAATTTTCAAACGTAACAGCTGTATGCGTTTCGCATTGTATGATCATTATTCAAACTGGCAGTGAGACAGCACACCAGTACCTTTGCTTAATGTAAAAGCAGACTAAAACGTTACAACAGCAAGGAATTGAACACAGTTAAATGCAAATTAAATTTAATATTGAAATATAGCACTTACCCTGAATTAACGTTAGCGTTAATAACATACAATTAAATACAGTAATCCATGTAAACGAGAACATCTAGTAGACTTATCGATAACATTCGGGTTCAGAAATGAGTGAGAGCATTGTATAATTTCAGCACTTGTGCTTCTGCATTGCCTCCTGCAAGCAGTATTACATCTACACGTGGCGGGTGAAACAGACATTGCATATGCATACTAAATTGAAACCCATCATGCCATCAAATAGACAATTGTTTATCTTGAAAATGTAAACAAAAACAGCAGAAATAACTGAATTACTGCCGCTGTGTTTCCACCACTCATCACCCAGATCGTCTCCCATCTTTAATCTAAAACTACCGCTGCCTCTGATCTGCGCACAACTGAACTTTTCACAATGGCAGATTCGTTTCTTACAAAAAAAAAAAAAAAAAAAGAATGCGTGCAGTATTTTAAAAAAATGTCAGTAGTTTATTATAATGATCTTTTACTTATTTATTTATTTTTGACGAGGAAAACTAGTCATTTTTTTTTTCTAGAGGGGTTTGTTTTATGAAAAAAGAGTTTCTTGAAAATACAGATGCTGAATAAAATTCTAGTAAATAGGCTGCTTAAATTTAAAGGGCCACACGTGGGTAGTCCCACGCATGACGGGATCCAGCAGTAGAATAACATTTTGAGAGGTAAAATCGCCGGCGCTTGTTTTCGTTTTGTCAAAAAGCGGTGACGATCCCTGTGGCATCCAATAAGATTCCAAGAGGTCAGCGAGGTTACCCAATCAGACTGACGTAGGTCGAAAGTGGAACCCAATCAAGTTTAAGAAAATGCGAGACAGCGCCCACGCGGCAAATTCTGCTTTTTAAAGCTACGGCTGTAGTTTTTGTACTTTTGTGCAAAGCTAAGCCGGGCAGCCCTAGGGTTGGAAGTGGGAACCGAGCAGGGACAAAAAAGATTAACATATAACGAGGGAATACTACGAGTCAAAATAGTCTTTTTTTTTTTAAGCCACATTGATGTGTAGATACAAATATATATTTTTAGAATTAAAATAGAAAGTTCTGATATAGTCAGAAAAATAGAAAAGGCGGACTTTTTAGGAGGGAACCGGTTTACATGGTTTGAACAAAATACGGCTAAGTATCCCTTATAAAGACTTAATCTTGTAGTTGTGTTCGTTTTTCTGAAACCCAAGCAAATTAAAAAAAAAAAAAAGGACCTTTCTGCACTGACTGTACACTTAATAGGTTCCTGCTCAGTTAAGTTTGTGAATTTAAAAGTAACCTGGCCATGTACTGTCAGGAGAGACGAGTTCTCGTGGAAATTCCTACTCCTCAGCCAAAAACTTCAGGTAAGAAAAAATAAATGAAATAACTCACGTTTCATTGATTCGGATTAGCGGTGCTTTGGGGGAGGGGTGGTCCTGTCTGTAATGTAATGTAACATTTTGAAAATACCGTTTTCATAAATCGTTTAAACAAAATAACATACAGGTAAAAAGAGCCGAGGACTATCGATTAAGCCGATTACTTGTATATACTTTGTAAATGTTAAATATGATGCTTTGCAAAAATGTAAGTCTTGGCGGGTAGGGGTGATTAGATCGTCATTGCCTTTGCGTTTTCCCACCAAAGTCGGACAAGAATAAATAGCTGTCAAGCTTTAATTTTACTATCGTATATTCAATTTCTTATTCATAATAGCTAAGCTGCTACATTTGTTATCAGCGAGATATTACACTTAAACGCAGACTTGTGTGATGTAGCATGTACACTGATATAAATAAATTCTGTGTAGTGTAAATCGCCTGTTTAATCGATATGTTGACTCGCCGTTTACGTTACTGAGGTGTGTTTTGTGACACAGCAGTCGTGAGGCCTTGTCTTGTGTGCTCTTAAGTTTATCGTTTTTAAACTTCCACAAGTTATACCCGAGTCTTTTTTCTTTTTTTTTTTAAGTAACGTTGTTTTTTTGGAAATGCTGCTCACTTGGAATTCATAGTATTTTTTTAAATTTTTTTTTAATTCTCCGTCTCCTCCAGCTGGCAGAAGGAGGTCTTATTTGGACACACTGAGTTACAGGGGGGCATCCACACCCAACCTCAGAAACAACAGCATGCCATCTAACCAAGACCTTTATTCTGAAAGCTCAGGTAATACATTGTCAAAATCACATTTTTTTTTTTAAATACAATGGTGTCTCAGATATAGAAAGCGGAGGTAAAAATTTTGCAAAGTGTTAAATCACAGAAACTAGCAAACATCCATAGAGCTGATCGTCTATTTAAGCAATCCTAGTATATTAATCTTTTACATTTTTATAAGTGTTGCATGTTAGGCAATGCCCGCTTTCAATTGACATGTGTAGCCTGTGGTTTACCTTCAGCCAGCAATTGTTCTTAAACCATTAACCCTCTCTTTATTTTCACAGATAGCAGATTGTCTGATGATGGCTTTGAATCCTCCCCGCATGTTAGTGAACATTTTGAAAGAAGGCAAAGGCTGGCTTTTTATTCCCCTGCCTCTGAATTCCAAGTTAGCTCGTGCTCTATTATTGGTATGTGCTGTTTTCTGTAGAAATGATAATATTTCTCATTTAGAATTTGTCAGAAGAAAATGGTCAGGCTGTATAGAATGCTACCATCCTTTAAACTCCTTTGGAGGTGCACCTGCTCTATAAGCACCTCTACCTGAACTTTATTATAATATACTGTATAGATTTGTTTGTTTTATATAGAAGTCATTTATTTAAACATTGGTGTCTATTGTATTAGTAGCTTCAGTATCCAACATAAAACTAATCCATAACTGCAGGAAAAAGTTATATTTCTCTTGTGTTTATTTTATGCTCACAATTTATTTCTCATCCTCCTCTCTTGGGAATCACAGAACCCTCTTTGAAGAAACAAAGGATTAGCAACAAGGAAGAAATGGGACTGCAGTTTCAATTGGAGGCTCTCTCCCAGCAGCAGCTTGTGGAACTAGTCAACTCCCTGGTGACACTGGAAGAGGTAGGCAATGTCAGCCCGGTCTCATGTGTCTGCGCTGTGAATGCATGGGGGAAGCACAGTGATCAGAGTTAGTTTGTGAACTACAGGGCTTGTTGGTGACCTCAGCATTGAGGTACTGTTGTATTACTTTACAGTGAGCTCTATGGATAGTGTTCCTTTTATTTAAACTCAAGATGTTGCTTAAAAAAAAAAAAAACTAAATACATTTTAATGCGCACTTACATAACTAAACATTTTCTACAAGTCTATAGTTTTTCTGGGTGCTTTCACATTGGTGTTGGACAAATGGCTTGGTAGGCAAAGCAAGTGAAAGATTATTTATTTTTGTGGCTTTGGATTCATTGTGGGTAAAGTGTTGTGGGATTGTAAAGCAGGCCGTCCCTATTCATATATTTCAGTGTTTACTCGAACATTAACCTGTTAAAACACAAGTCTTTCTGTACTTCAATAACCTGATTTTATTTGGGGTTTCAAGCAAGGGCAAAAGACTCTTCCATTCACAAGCCTGAAGCCATTGCAAGAGGAATTGCAGCTGAAAAAGGCAAATGTATACAGATCCATCCCTTACACTCGGCTGGGTTCAAACAGAGATGCTTACTGTTACAGAAAGGCATGTCCTCAACTATTGGCATTCAAGGTTAGTATTTTATTGAGTGAATTGCTTGTGTGTGTGTGTGTGTCTCTCTCTCTCTCAATGCTAACTGAGGGACACCAGTGTCTTATGTTGGGAGACTGAGCTAGGTGTTTTGAGATGCTGCACTATATATGTTGTGTATAATTACAAGATCAATTGGTTTTTCAAGCCCTAAATAGATATTCGAACCGTGCACTCCTAGTTCTGATTGGAACATTCCTTTCTTTTGACCTTTGGTAAATTGGCCATTAAACACTGCCTCTGGTCTCATATTTAAAATGTGTGGGTTTTTTTTCTTAGAAAACTTGTATTGGAAGGGGTGAACTGCTGTTGCAGTGTAATCTGTGGGAATCAGCGCTGGAGTTTGTGCTGAATGCCTGGAGGTTCACAAGTGAACTTCCCCAGTGGGAGACCAGCAGCCACAACAGATGCAAAGAGGAGTGCTTTAGTGCATTAGCAGCCCAGTGTACAACAGCCTTACAACAAAGTTCAATTGGAATGAAGAGGGCCATTGAACTAAAGAGAAGGTAAATTACATTTTTGTTCGTAAATCAGATGGATAAAAAAAGTTTCTCTTGGGTGTTCCACCTGAAATTTGTTTTGCATAAATGCCAGTGGCATTTCTTTGTATAAATGCCAGATCCTTGCACCATCCTACAACAATGCTGTTTTTCTGTTCACAGCAGTCCTTCAATTCAAAAGAGGTGGGGGTTGCATTGACTATCGGTGCAGCTTTTCCAAAGTTTTTTCCTAAGTTTTTTAGATGCCACTTTAATTTTTCGATCGGTTTTTTGAATACCTTTACAGTAATGATGACTTCTTTTACAACAGGTTAAAAATTGCAAGAACTCACAGTAAGCTGATCATCCCCTGCATTCAAAAACTGGACAGCATTATTGAAAACCTCCAGTGCCACACTGCAGAAACGGAATCTGTGCTTTACTGACGTAATACACTTTCTTAAACTGTCAGGTTATTTGAGAATATATTTTGTACACTGTACAAATTTACAGTTCTGCCATACTGTAGCAATGGAAACTTCAAAAACAGTGTTCCGTTTGAGCTTCCTGTATGGCATTGGACCTGAAGCAAGTACAACTACACAAGGTTTCTTCCTAGTCAAACAAGAGATGTTTACAGTTTAAAACAAACCACCCAAAAAACTTAAACTTTAACGTGGATACTTTGTAAATTGCAATCCCCTTTCCTTGCAAGATTGCACATTGTTACTGAGAAACTTGAACTTTTGAATTACTGTATTTATATTTAAAAAAAAAAATCCTTTCACTGTATTCCTACTGTTTTTAAACGATGTAAATACTAAATTTAAATGAGATTATATTAAAGATTGAAATGTGTTTTTTTTTTTTTTTTTTTTTTTTTTTTTGTTGTGTGTGTTTTTTAAAATCATTTCTCACTTCTTCCAGTTTGTGTCAAGTACATGATTCTGATGGTATTACGACACGCAAGGAGCACTCTCAAACTTTGACACCCTATAGGTAAAGCCAATACATCCAGAGTCTTAGTTGGAGGTCTGTCCATTTGGACTCACTGAAGAATCTTTTGTGTTGTCAGTGAGCCCTCTGCTGGCAGATTGTGGGGGGAAAAAGCAGGAAACTATTTGTTTTTGATTTCTCATAGGGTGTTTGTGTGAGAGGGGGTGGGGGGGATAGTCATTAACCTGAAGTAGCTAGCTATGTTTCTGGGGGAATATCCCAGGGTATAATGATTATATTGTTTCATTGTCTTACACGGAGCATCCCATGTCTTGAAACTGCTTGTCTAATGGTGATGGAATTTGGTCGGGGCATACGTTGGTTCTTTGGGGCATTATCACCAACTGGGGACTTTTCTGCTTATCAATTCCTATACAGGTCAGCTCTATATTCGGACTATTCTCACTCTCAGAACCTAACCTGTCTTGTAGCGAAGAGGAGTGACACTGAAACAGGAAGGACAAGAAATCAAAAAACATCTGTTTACAGATTTGATTTTTTTTTTTTTGTTTTTTTAAATCTATGGTTAAAAAAAAGAAAAATCCCCTTTGAAAAAATATACTAATTTGAACAGTGCCTTGATATCTCTGTTCAGTGTATTTAACAGAGCAAAAGCAATCCTAGTTATTTAATATGACCCCCTGGGGAAAACAATTATAAATACACAGCACAATTATGTGTCAAGCTACTTTAATGAAAACATTTATGTAATTTGCCTTCTGTTCATTCAGTTTAACCAGTGCTGTAGATGATACTAGCTATCCTTTAGCTTCAGGTACACTTTTGTTGTTTTGGTTGGCTAGGGGCTAGTGTGATGATTTAAAAACAACTTGTTTGTTAGATCCTGTGGGAAGAGGAAATCAAAGTGTTACAGAGGTGTCTTGGCTGCATTGATGAAGAGGTCATTTGGCAAGATGGGAACATTTGCACACAATTGCTTTTATTCCCTTTGTCAAAACCTCAAAAGAGCTGTTAGACCGTGTAGACTGCTTGTCTGCCTGAAGAGGTGTGTGGCGTTACTGCTTGATTTAAGTGTCCATTTTGGGGGTGGGGGTGATTCTGGATGGATTTAATACATTGTTATGAGTAAGTGTATTCTATTTGTACTTTTTTTCAGGAGAAGGAGTACTTTGGGCATAGACTGGGGCTGTAACTAACAAAATTATAAATAAATCTTACCTGTACTTCCATTTGCCTGTAGTTCTCACATGTGCAGTTTTTAACAAAACATGTGTCATAGCAAACATGTATTTTCATTTAAAACTACACTAGGTTAGAGAAGTCTGCAAGCCTTGCTTCCAGGCAGTCTTGCATTGGTTTGGTCATTCACCTGGCAAGTGAAAATTGCCCCCATCGATTCAACTCCTTCTTTACTGTCATTAACAAATGATCAGCTTGCCTTATTGACTGACATGCTCTACAGCCAGTAACTGGCTTTGATCTCAAAGACTGGTGAAATTAAATGACTGAGGAAGTGAACAAAATCAAACTATAACACGTTTCATTCAAGCTGCAAATAGGTAAATGCAGTGCATATGACACATTGCTTCTGAAATATACTGAGCATCAGAAGAAGCTTATCACTTATATTTGAGCATCAAAAGAAACTTGTCACTTATATTTGGATAAAGTTCACTAGATGTGATCGAACAATTAAACTGTTTTAGAGCAGGTGCAGTGACTTTTTATTGTGCTGATTAACAATTGAATTCACGAAGATGCTGCAAATTATCTGTCGATCTCGGGCAGGTGTTGTGACTCTTGGTCTCCCAGTTCGTGGCCTGTCATTGACAGAGTGTGTCTGGTTATACCGTATCGGGAGGTTTGAAATTGCTGGCTGCTAGCACCCAAGACAATGCGACACAGTATGCTGCCCTAATCCAGCCTTCAACATGCCGACTGCACGAAGGCACTGCTCTCTTGACAGACATGGCATATAGTTTTTTTTTTTTTTTTTCTGTGATTTTCTTTATTGCTTTTATTCAAGCGTGCAATTCAACAGCTGAAATCACTCATTATCCAGTGTCCAATCAACTGTCTCACTAATTACGTGATTAAGTGCAAATGCTTCAGCCATAGTCACTGAAGCTTGTCACGGACAAGGATGAATGATCGAGTGATTAAAAAGACACCAAAAACATTTCTCAATGTCCATCATTTATATACCTTATTTTATTTTGAAAATAAATTTTATAATAGTAGTAAGTTTCTTTTGATGTTAGGTATACGGCGGTTGCTTGCTGGAAGTCCTTGTGCCGCTCTTTTCAGGTTGTCAAACAAAACCCCTGTGTAGGTTAATACAAGCGAGCAGTTGGGTGTTGGCTGTTGAACACGAGGAAGCACTTAAGCCCAACTCCTTTCGTTTCCACAAACAAAACCATGAAAGAAGTTGAAAAGCCTGTAATTGGACCAACCAAAGTCTTTTCAAATTAGTACTGACAATCCTTCTGCTCTGGGCTTATAACCTTTCCAACAACCTTAAGGGCCATTTGGCAAACTGCACATGGAATCAAGAAGGATTATTATTATTCACTAAAGTCTCTTAGTCATTTGCTATTTTACATTAGCAAAAGAGTAACCTTGCAACAGGAAAGTTGTTAAACGATGAAAAAAAAAAAAAAACTTAAATTTTCTTAGCAGCTGTTCCCAAAAAAATGTTTTAAGCTAAAGTAAACTACCCAAAACTTATTCAGACTGTGGCATGTGTCAAAAGAAACCAACTATAATCTACACATCAAATAAAAAAAAAGACAGAAAATATTTGTTTTTGACTTCTCATGTGCCCTAACTGTGTGGTGTGTTTTTGCACAATCTACAGCACAGTGGGAAAACAAGGGCCAAGCAATCTATATTGGATTTATTCCTCTCACATCAGTATGCCCTCAATGCTAACAGCGAGAAAATCATAACAGTAAATGTTGCTTCACAACAGAAGCAGAAAGGTCAAAACCAAGTAGTTTAGTGACTAGTTTAACAAAACAGTACAGATGACTTTCTGCTGATAGGCAGGATTGAAGGAAATAAGAACACTTGTAAAGATGCCAAAAATGCCAAGTACTGTATGTGCATGGCACTTGTTTTTATTTGGGCAGCAGCCTTACCTGTCACACTTACACATTGAAAATAACAGTACATGGGTTACAGGGTCTTTTTTTCATGTAAAGATGCCAAAAATGCCAAGTACTGTATGTGCATGGCACTTGTGTTTATTTGGGCTACAGCCTTACCTGTCACACTTACACATTGAAAATAACAGTACATGGGTTACAGGGTCTTTTTTTCATGAGAAACAATTGGCATAGAAAAAAGACCAAAAAATGGCATAAAACTAACCCAGGAACTTTGCCATTACTGAAATATTTAAAAAATACCATTGATATATATGGTTATATTACCCTGATGGAACTAGCAGAAGGAATATTACAGAAATAAAATATCCCATAAGAAAGCTGCAGTGTGGACAATGGCTAAATTTAGCTTGACCAGATTTTTACTGAACTTGTCATGTCACCTTAACATTGTGACTTTGTGACATCATCTATCCTTATTTTAATAAGGAATAAATTGAGGGCAGTAAGAAAGGCTCTTTTAAGTAGTATTTAACAGTCAATTTCCTCACATCCGGCAAATTACAGTGATAAAGAAATATAGAGAAACACATTTAGAAAGCATGTTGGCAGATAGAATGGAAATTGTAAGGAAGAGACTGTCTATTAATCATGTCCTGGATGGTTTGCTATCTTATTGGCATGAAAAAGTAGTTCTATATTAACTGTATAACATGTTAACTATCTTCTTGATTTTGTTGGAATAAATTAGAAAGACAGCAGAGGCTACTCTTCCAAATGATCTCCAAGAGCAGTAATGGATCTGTATTACAGGGTAGTTGTAGGACAAGGGCAGTGACAATGGTATGTTATAATATTGTTAGAATGATACCACAGTGTTTTGTAGACCAATATTGCAATGCTATTTACCAATACATACTGGTAATGGTTTTCAGTACTGTTGTGCCATATCAGTACCAGTGAGGTGTCTCACTGCTGGTAATTCTGAGGTTTGTTAACAGATCTGCTGCAGTATTCACACATCTGTTACACATGCACACCATGTGGTGAGGGTACCTAGCCCTGCTGAGGCAAAATCGCTTGGATCCTTTAAGACTTGACTTGACAACAATCAGCTGCTGGAAAATTGACACGCTTACTGTAGAAGGGTTGAATGGCCTCCTGTTGTTCATAAATGGTCTTCTGTTTTTACCACTTGGGGCTACGGATTTTTAGCTTGAGGCACATTAGCTTCCTTCTACTGGTAGTTTTCAGAGATAAATAGAACATGCCACCTTCATGCTGTGGTATACAGTAAAGCCTTCCTTTAAGACCAGTTTCTTCAGTCCATATTGGGTTCCTAAGAGTCCATAATTGGCTGTTCCAGTGTACCATAACTAGAATAGGCCTGCACCCTCATGCACTATTCATACCCCCCCCCAGGAAAAACTAATGATTGCAATAATATTTTAATCATTGTAACAACCTTCTAAAAAGACTATTTTGAAACCCACCTGGGTCGCAGCAGTTTGTTTATGGTGAATTAGCTATTCCACTGCTGCTTGTTCACAACTTTCTCATTAGTTTGAAAGGCAGGATGTGTTTGGAATGAATTGCAAGGTTTATTTGAATTCTAGTCGTGCTGCACCTTGACTTGCTGCACTTTGAGCTAATGATGATTCAACAATTGGAGTTTAAGGAT
Source organism: Polyodon spathula (assembly GCF_017654505.1). Classification (NCBI taxonomy): domain Eukaryota; kingdom Metazoa; phylum Chordata; class Actinopteri; order Acipenseriformes; family Polyodontidae; genus Polyodon; species Polyodon spathula. The sequence goes on along the minus strand of NC_054542.1, from coordinate 40,299,253 downwards.
AATTGCACACTGGGAATACATTTGAATGCAAGTTTAAAAAAAAAACGACAACTAGTCTTTGTTTTATGTTTTTGCTAGTCAAAAAGCAGTATTAACCCTTTGCTTAAAACACAGAGACAGCTGTATGTGTTTTACACTCTCATCACAAAATAATGAATTTGAAGCTTGGTTTCTACATTTGCTATGAACATGCATTTCATTATGATTGCTGGTTCAGGTCAATGGTCAATTCAGACTAGCAGGGTTTGGATTAGCGAGAGTTTAATGTATAAACAGTGAAATTCCTATTTTTAACACATTTAGAAGCGCAGGATTGATCCATGAGCTTGTGACATGGACAGCTTTACTTTGTTTTGCTAACCAGCAATGGCTAACAATTTGAATTTTATTTTCACCCTGAACTTTTTTCAAGTTATTCAGTGGTGCAGTTGATGCCAGTGTGGCATTTGAAAAAAAAAGATATTTAAATTAGCACTTTGCACACTCTAATTTCAGAAAGCAGCCTGTGCTGGTATGTGGGTTTACTTCTAAACAGATGTAGTGTAATTAATACCTTATGCATTTAATCATTTTACTCTTGCTAGTCCATAATGCAGCTTTAAAGAGCATGATCAGTTTATGCTGTGTAGATTATACTGCCGGGCAATCAAAGTGGTTATTTACTTACCCAAACCTCCACCACTAGGAGGGCAGGAGAGTATTCAAAAACCAAAAGGTATTTTGGACCTTGCCGGTTCCCCTACAGGCCTGCATAACCCTTTGAGTGATTCTGCTGCTGCTAGTAAGTTGAATATTTGTTTGAGCTGTTCGTTGTTACTACTGACTGTACCACTATTGACTGTACCGCTTTTTGAAGTATTTTGACTTTTGTCCCCGACAGGAGCTGCAAGAGATTACAAATGCTTACCCTGTGATTGTGGTAGGGAATGCCCTCCTCTTACCTGTTTTTGGCTGAGATGGTGTCAGCAAGAGCTTGGTGCAGTAGTTGATCAAAAACTGACCATGTACAGTATAGATGTATTTAACACGGCTGCCAATTTGTTTGTTCTAAAGAAGATGCACATAAACTTTATGAAACACCATTACCATTGGAGACAATGACAAACAGCCCTGGGGTCAATTATAATTACAATTAAAATGACAATTGCAAAAGCATTGTTTGCTGAAATTACAATTACAATGCTGTTGTGTTCAATTCCAATTACAGTTACATTTATGCTGCAGTACTTGCAATTATAATTACAATTACACTAAAAACTTACATACATTTCCCTACCAAGCAATTACAAAAAAGTACTATAGTATACAATAGTATACTATAGTACTACTACAATAAACTACAATACTATGGTCATTCTATCAAGCAGTTATCACAGGTACAAACACAGAAGCATGCTATCGTATAATGTTTTTACAAACAAATGGGGTCACTAAAAGTGGTTGAAAATTACGAGAAGAATGTTCGCTCAGTGTAAAACACAACATGGAACTGTGAGTGATTAAGCTGGGAAAGGTGCTTAATTATATTTTATCTCTGAGGTACTACAGTCTAAAGAAAGGTACTTGCTGTGAGCATGTGAAATGTTTATACGCTTCAATAATTAGACTGGAAGATTGGTGGTAGTGGTGGTGGGGGTTGTCTGAAGTGACTGTTTAATTACGTTAAATCTTCATAACCTAATTGATAAGCCACATTTTATTTCAGTAAAAAAACAATAAACTTGCATGCCTGATAAAGGAACATTTACAAGTCCACTAATATTCTTAATACTCACTATCTGAAATAAGTATTACAGTCATGTAAACAGTATATTCAGAATATGAAGGGTCAGTAGTGGGTGAGATATTCCACCAGTATCTGGAATACTTGAGAAATAAAACATGTAAACAGACTATGCAGAATGTTAAGTGGAAGCTACAGCACACATCTACAATAAATAACTAAAGACTCCTTGTTAGCAGCATGTTCAATTTGATTGGTGAGAAAGGTTGATGCTGAACAATTCATTATAAATATCTAAGCCATTTATACAGACAGTGTAGCCATCCCTCATTAAGTATTACTTTTACATTTATGAGGAAAGTAATACATCAATATCCATGCATGGCCACTAGAGGTCAGCACTGAATAAGATGAGGTTTGACACCACTTTCTGGTGTGACCTACTTTGAAAAGTCAGATTTCAAAGAGGACTGGCTCCTTTTTTTTTTTTTTTCTTAATTCATCCGGATCGACCAAATCACAAACCAGCAAGTCTAGTTTGTATTGAAACCGTGGTGGTGGTAAAAAGTTCTAATTTGAAAAGACACCATGAAGCTAAAGACAAATATGATTATAAGTTAACATTAATGAAGCAGTCCATGACAAAACAAAATGGGACAACTGAGGCTTCATACACGTGGCTCCATTGTCATACTCAGAAATGGTGGAAGAATGCATGTTAGAGGCTGCCTCTGTGTTAATCCTGGATAGCAAAGACACCACTCATCTGTGTGAAGTGCTTGGTGGAGAATGTGTTAGATAAAACGACATTGCAAAGTCAGACTGCTTATCGATTGCACTACATGAAGCTGAAGTCATTGGTGATGTTGATCAGCTTTCTCTGTTTGCTGCAAAAAGTTTGCTGGGAATTGCTTCTACTTTCCCATAAATTACTGGTACAGATGGCACACCAGCAAAGGTGGGCAGAGAGAGGGTATTTCTTACTGAAAATTATGGAAGTGAATCCAACATTTCTTGCATAACACTGCATTATCCAAACCAAGTAATGCGTTTAATAGAGTCATGTCCACAGTTGCCAGAATGATGAACTTCATTTGTTGTTAATCCTCATTGCAGCACCAGCAGTTCAATGCTTTTTTACAAGAAGCTGCTCCTAGGTCACAATAACATTGGACATTGAACTTTACCACGTGTACCTGTATGAGGAAAAAGTGAATGCAACAGTCAGTGTGCTGTTTGGAAAATCTGCTAAACATGCATTGGTGAACAGTTATAACAGTTATTCCACAATGTTCCAAAGACTTCAGCAAGCATGTGAAATGCACAGGCATACAAGACTCATTCTGAAAATCATTTAATGGTGGAATCAAAAAAGAATGGTTGTTTGTTTTCAGGGAACTCCAAACTAGAGTATGTGGTAAACGTGCACAAAGCATTCGGAGGGTCTATTGAACATTTGGAAATCTTTTGACCACATTACTACTTTAATGGTATTAATTGACTTGAACAAATGTTTTACCCAAATTTATGTTAGTAGTTAAAAGCATCAGTTTGTAGCAAAGCCTTTATTTTATAAAGCAATACCAAGTTCACTCTAATTTCACGCCTATATTATACCTGCTCTGTATAAATAATAGTTACACCTTTCTAAAACAGTGAATTTTTACCTGTGCTGATAACGCTTGAGCAAAAAGCAAAAAATAACCTGAAAATCATATTTGAGTAAACTATGACGATATGGATCAGTTATACAGTAAAAGTGATAAGGTTTGTGATGGCAGTGACCAAAGGAAACAGAAACATGGTGTGACCCAAGCAGTTAATTACTTCTCTAAATCATTTCCTGATCACTAGTTTTTAAAGATCTAAACAGTAGGCTTGCTAAATCTCGGTTCATTACACTAAATGAGGGAATTTGGATTTATTTCCTTTCACAATTCATTAACAAGCTAAAAACTAACAAGCAGTTAATTTACCTGTAACAGGGAGAGATCTGTGCTGACTCTGCTGGCGTGTTCACGGGCTGCAGGAAGAGGGCGGCAGTCATCCAACAACCGCCTGTGAGTCATGGCAGTGACACGGGGAGGTGGGAAAGTGGGTGTGTGGACTTTCCCCCTCTCTGAATGGCTGAGAGGCACGTCTTGGGAGATTGTTAGCTCTATAAATTAACGCTCTGTTGTTTCCTCAGATCTGCCCTTTTAAACGCGTAGAGTGCGCGGAAACGCTGGTCCACGACCGAACGGAACGGAACAGAGGTTCAGAGCGAGACAGTGAGGGAGGGGAACCCTTGGGCAGATCCCTGAATAAGGATAGCTGAGCAGGCTAGGTAGCCGGCAGCGTAGGATGGTGATCCGGGTCGCACGGGCAGCGGCGACCGGGATATTGCTGCAGAGTGCAGCACCTTTTCTTTGTAGTTTTGTTACTGTTTTATTTTTCCTGTTTCTTTGTGCCTTCGATTTTTGCAGTATTGTTTTGAAGCACCTGCGAGTGCGCCTGAACTGTTTACCCTTGCTTGGTGGTCCCGTGGTTCTGTTTACCATAGTTGGTAAGCAGACCACGGACCAACAGCGCCCTCTGCGGGCTAAAGAAACCCAACGCGCCCCTGAAATAAAACTGGGCACCTGTGTGGTGTTTTCAATTACAACTGTCTGTCTCCTGGTCAGTGAATTACCCACACCCCTTCCACATTACCATAAAGTGAAAACCCAACATAATCAATGCTAAAATACTGTATGTAAAGTTTAGGGAACATTAGCAATCAAGCTACAGATTATCAAGATCCTTCTTGATGAATACATGTTATTTAAATATGTGGTTGAGAAAAAATAACAAAAACAATCCATAAAAAGTTTTCAAGGAAGCGTGAGAACACAAAGAAGAAATTTGTCAAGATCAGTCACTAGGAGGAAACCACTAAATTAAATAAGTATAGTTCTGCAATTCAACCCATCACACACTCAGCACACACTACACTCAAACACTAAGTATTGTTTCTGTCCAAAACCATGTCATTTTATTATGTCTCTTTCTCTTTGGCAGTTCCTCTCGGGATCAAGCACAACTTACTTCTGCTGTGGTTCTGTGTGTTCTGAGATGACTGAAGAGCCCAGTGCGAGATCCACAGTCTCTGCCACAGGAGAGCTAGGTGGTGCAATGCCAACTCAAATGCTTCTCCTTGAGCTAGGGACTCCCATTAGTTGCTGTCGATGTTGTATTTTTTTTTAATGAGGCTTTAAGAACGTCCCTGAACCTTTTCATCTGTCCTCCAGGGGATCTCTTGCCATGGTGGAGCTCAGAGTAAAGGACTTGCTTTGCCAATCTAGTGTCAGGCATGCAGATGACATGACCCACCCAGCAGAGCTGGTTGTGAGTGATCGATGCCTCAAAGCTAGGGAGGTTAACCTGGGAGAGCACCCTGACATTGGTTCGCCTGTCCTCCCAGCGTTCTACAGTGTCCTCCCAGTATTTTTTGTAGGCAGTGTTGGTGGTACTTCTCCAGTGCTCTGAGGTGCTTGCTGTAAGTTGTCCATGCCTCCGAAGCATACAGGAGGGTAAAGATCACTGCTGCTCGGTATACCATGAGCTTGGTATAGGTCTTAAGGTCTTGGTCTTTGAAAACACGCTTCCACTGGTGGTCAAAGGCTGCACTCGCACACTGGAGGTGATGGTGAATTTCATCATCAATGTCTGCCCTCACAGAGAGGTGGCTTCCAAGGTATGGGAAGTGATCCACATTTTCCAGGATCTTGTTGTGGATCTTGATTGATTGGGGGTGGTTCTGTTCAGTAGGAGCTGGTTGCTGAAGGACTTTGGTCTTTCCGGATGTTAAGCATGAGCCCCATTTTCTCATATGCTTCTGTGAAGACGTCTACAATGGTTTGAAGGTCAGACTCTGTATGTGTGCCGACACATGCATCATCTGCGTACCGCAGTTCAATGACTGAGGTTGAGGTGGTCTTAGTTCTAGATTGGAGGCGATGGAGATTGAACAGTTTCCCGTCTGTTCTATAGATTAGCTCCACACCTGCAGGGAGCTTGTTGGTGGTGAGGTTGAACATCGCCATGAGAAAGATTGAAAAAAGTGTAGGTGTAATGACACAGCCTTGCTTGACCCCTGGCTTAACTGGGAAAGAGTCTGTGGTGGATCCGTTAGAGAGGACCACAGTTTGCATGTCATCACAGAGCAGATGAAGGATGATGACAAATTTTTGTGGGCACCTGAAATTAAGGAGAATTTTCCATAGCCCCTCTCGATTGAGGGAATCAAAGACTTTTGTGAGGTCAAAGAAAACCATAAACAGAGGTTGTCGTTGTTCCCTGCATTTTTCCTATATTTGTCGTGCAGTGAAGATCATGTCGACTGTGCCTCTTGAAGGTCGGAATCTGCATTGTGACTCTGGAAGGAGCTCTTCAGCCACTGAGAGGAGGCGTTTGAGGATTCTTGGGATTACTTTTGCATAGATTCCTCTATAGTTACCACAATCAGACTTGTCTCCTTTCTTGAAGACTGTCACGATTACGGAGTCTCTGAGATCTCCTGGTATGATCCCTTCTTCACAAACAAGGGTGATAAGGGCAAAAATCTGTGACAAAAGTTCTTCTCTGCCATATTTGAGTATTTCAGCAAGAATTTCATCTGCTCCAGAGGCCTTGTTGTTTTAAAGTTGTTGAATGGCCTTTCAACCTTTTGCCGGGCTGGGATTTTGCCAACATTATGTTGGATGGTACGCTGTGGGATGGAGTCAAGGATGTTCTGTCGAAGTCAGTGTCTTGATTGAGGAGGTCTTTGAAGTGTGCCTTCCAGCGGGTATTCATTGCCTCTCTTGCTTTCTCTTGCTCCCCTCCATCCTTGGGTGCTTGGGCCATAGATTTTTAAAAATGTTTTATTAAGTAATGATGGAATAACTCTTTCAGCATTTTGCAAAAAAGTCAACCCCTACTATAATAATTAACTTTATAATCGTCTTATAGAAAAAGGCATACCAAAGTTAGATAAGACCGGTTAACGTTTCTTCTGGTCTGCATTGATGGATGAGTTAATGTTACAATAAAATAATACAGAAAATCAAACAGGCTTGTCTGACCCGGTATAATGTGAATAATTATATAACCACAGGGTACCAGTTTCCAATCTCTGGGGTTGTACACAAAATAGGCTTTTGGCCTTGAAAATGCTGTTTATATATTTTAATTTTACCCAAATTATTTATGGGTAAAGCTCGGCAGCATTTTAAAGGAATAAAAATATTGAAACTCAAAGAATTGATACTGAAGGTCACTCTGCAAAATATAATCGGTCATCGGGAAAGATAAAGGTTTTACAATCTGGCAGATAATAGAACATGCTGATCTACTTCAGCATGTCCCAGGACTTGTTTGGGATCACCACCAACCTGAAAAGGAAATGGCACTAAGAGAGTGAGTTGTGCAAATCCATGCGTTTACTGGGGCGTGAACAAGAAAGTCATGTAGAAAAACTGGTCTATTATGTCATTATAAATTATATTATAGGATGGTTCCTTTTCAGAAATGAATCCTTTTAACATCTGAGGGTCTACTGTAAGGTGTGCAGAGATACAATTACAAATGGTTATTCTCTCTGAAGGCAGAGCAATTTCGTTCGACTTGGGTCTTGGGATATTCTGTCAGTGGAAAGTCTAATTTTGGCGGTGGTTACAACCCTGCTTACCAAGGGAACATTGCTACTGTTTTCATGCTTGGCTGAGAAACAGTTGTGTCTAAAATTTGTACTCTGAAAGAATTTCAGTCATATTATAAAAGGCCCCACAGGATATTGATTTCTCTTTAGTACTGAAAGGAACATTTCACTGAATTTTGTTCAGAGATTACTAAAATGTTAAAGAAATCACAGGACATTATTTAACTCCTCTAAGATCTCAATCTTTTGCTTAAAGGATTCAGTGGTGACAGTGATTAAACATTAACTAATAACTGTCTTTAGTCTGTGTATTATTTTGAGATGCATAACATTTTTTTTATAATATTACCATATTAATTCATTTTAAAACCCTAGCATTACCACATTCATTTTGAATGTACCATATTCTGGATGTATTTAGATGAAAGATGGAATGAAATGAAGGCACTTGCAGAAACATTTGTTTACTTGACCCTCTGCAGGAATAAGCCACAGCTGGACTTTTAAAGGGATCACCCTACAACTTATCCATGGATGTCCTGTGATTACTCCTACAAATAGGTGGTTGATGAAATCTATGGGATTCCCAAGTGTTGTCAAATGCTCTAATACAACTAGGAGTCTCCTATCCTAGTGGAGCATGTGTTGATCAAATCAACCCTCTCATTTAATTTATTTACTTAGTTTTACCTAATAATCTATGATCAGTTGGTTTTGAAGTTAAGGGATTTGCACTCCATCTACTTGTTTCTACTCCCTCCTAGGGAGTAGTAGAACTTTGGGTTCTGGATCAGTGATAATAGCATATGGGCCAGGGGACTCAACCTTACATATATTCTTAAAGTAATAGTCTTGTATGTAGGATCATTACACAATTGTCCAGGTTTCATCAATTCCAGGTGTGTTGATTGTCCAGTGGCAACAAGCCAGTATACCCTTAGTCTTCTCTCTGAAGTGGAAATACAAGTACATCCAAAGTGATGTGCATACACTATCATGAAATTAAAAAGGATTTAAAAGAAAAGGGTGCAACAACTCAATAACAGAGAGCCCAACATAATAACACCACTATACCAGAAAACATTTCCCACTTCAGGACACACTTGGGCGTCAAGACCACATTACCACAGCTAAGAATGTGAATCAAAACTCATTTGAACATTGAGCTTGTTTCGAAATTCAGACATTCAGTATCAAGGCTAAAATTTGAATTTTGAAATGATGAGGCTGCGACTATGCTTTGAATAGATCATTATTTCTCATGAGCCAAGATTTTACAGATTTTATGCACAAGTTGAAATCTCGACCTGGGATTTTAGGAATAAGTGGCTATTATTCATTGTAGTGAACCAGGACTTATTAGGGGCGGTACATATTGTAGGCAATGCAATCCATGTGTGTGGGCAAGGCAATCCACACACAGGCGGAGGGCGGGCACGAACCTGGGACCTCTCGCACTCAAGCACAGCGCCGATACTGCAGTATTCTATGATTCCAAATTGTAAATAAATGCCATAGTTGTTTAATTGAAGTTTTATGGTAAGGTTCATTACAAAAATTATCACTTCTATAAAACCTAAATAAATTACAAACAGACTGACTGAAAAAGAAAAACCTGCAGAATTCATATCATAGTCAACTGAGGACAGAAAAATATTTAACAAAAAACTAACACTGCATGAAAAAGCATTACAGACATTCAAATAATTAAACAATACCTCACTCCTATATGCAAGACCTGTCAAATCAATCACATTTTCTAGCAGAGTGTGCCCCAATCCAAGAAAGATGGTGAGGAACACCAACCAAATGTTTTCTGTCAGAGGCAGAGCAGCAAGTAGACAGATATCTTGCATTTTCCATGGAAGTGGGCTGGAATGTTCAACATGTACCCGCAGCTATACTGCTTAATTATTTCTATTTCACTAACTATATTATAAAAATATTACTGTTGTTGTAAGATACAAGCTGCTTTAAGGTCAGAGTAGTTAACGCCATATACTGCTGTTGAACAGTAGAAGTCCAGCATGTTGCATGAGCATACAATTCATTACAGTATGTCGTAGGTTTAGGGATAGCAGATAACCATATAGGATATTACATTTATATTTTGTCTCTGGGAAATGTTGGGTAATGAAGCCTTAGTAACGGCCTTGGAAAGTTAGACCCCTACACAAATACTGCAGCAGGATGGTGCCCATTGTAAAGAATGAGGACGACAAGCAGTAAATGAACCTTAACAAGACAAACGAGTTTGACAGTGATAAATGCACCGAATGCCACATCACATAATTGCCTTAGAGTGCAGTTTTGCGAGGAAATTGAAAAGCATACAGCATCCAGCTAACCTTAGACGTTGTTTATTGTCCGAGCTGATGTTTGTAGTCGAAGAACATACTGTACTTCTGGCATTAAAGAATTACCCAGTACACCTCATTGTTAAAATCAAGTTAGCATTTGCTTCAGATTTATTTAGATCTGAAGCTTTTCCTCTAAAACTAAAAGTTGAAAGGTAAACGACTGTTTCCATTTCACACGCTTTTATTCACTAGGTTTCATGTACCGCAACACACTTAACTCCTTTGATGAAGCTGACAAGTTACCCCACGCTACACGGGTATATTGGTAGAAAGATATAGGTCTGTAGGCAGCATTGTGAGAGCTGCCATAGTAGTGTTTATATAATGGTTTGGATTTTTGGGATGAAATTACCCACAGCTGGACTGAGCAAATCTGCAGATTTTGGGGTGAATAACAGCTCTTGTTAGATGTTATGTTGCTCCCAGGTCAATCTGCTTGGAAAATTATGCCATAACAGTGCCACTGTATGAACAACAGTGTATTGCTACATGCCAAGTTTTTTTTTTTTTCTTTTTTATATCTTTCTTCCCCCACATCCATCATCCTAAATGAAAGCCACACAATTCACATTTTGAGGAGATCATTTAATAAAATTGCATCTCCAGTTATAGCTCACTTTCACTTTAACTAAAATTAGACTTCTAAAAGAGGTGTTTGTAGGATGATGGCGATATATGGCAGACATTTACTGTAGAACTTAACTGCAGTACCGTCAGAGACGCAGAACATCTTTTGTTCAATAAAAGATGTAAAGGAGGTTTGTAATCAGTAATGAACAACAAGGGCAGAAGCAAGTAACTTTGCCGGATGCTCATCTTATAATAATAAAGTGTTAGTATTGTGACAGTCTCCCAAGACTGCTCTTTATTATAACCCACAGGTGCTGCACTTACATTTTCATATATATATATATATATATATATATATATATATATATATATATATATATATATATATATATATTATGCAGTTCATAGTGTGCCTGGGGACATGTAGTTACAAAAGATACTTTGCATTTGCTCTTAAAACCAGTCCACATTTCTTCTGCTAATCATGCATCGTTAAGTGTCCTACAGTGGCTGCAATGGACTTGATTCATGAACCCCAAACCCAGGTCAAAGCTCCTTGCAGGATATTTCCAGCTATATGCCCTTTTTTGCCACTTTTATGACACTGTTACTGCTAAGTTTTGCATTCTATAGGCATTAAGCAGGCTATGGTTTTTGTGCTACTTTTCTAGTCCGTTATAATATTGACTGCAGTGCTGAAAACACATTCCAGTAAACACGGGAGAATGAGGCATATAAAGGTCAAGTACAGTGTTTATCACAGATCAGTCACTTTCAGTGGACTAATAGCGTGATATGGTTGTTTTTCATTTTTTTATTTTACCTGAGCAAGTGATTGATTTTTTTTCAAGGAGAACTATATGTTCTTTGGTATTGCTGCAGTTGGTTCATACTGTCCAGAAAAGCCACTTAAGGGGAAAGCATAGAGATCATTCCTGATGGATTTTCAAGAGAAGGATTTCTGGCAGGGTCAAGTCTAAATCAGTTCGGAGATAACAGGCTCCCTCCTGTCACTGTTACTTACCACTGTAGGTGGAAGCCTGTATCCAGCCCAACAAAAATGCAAACAGCAGCTGCATTCCACACTGTGTTGCAATATCTTTCCATTCTTTTAAAAAAGCGAGGTGTCACTAGGGACCTCGCTAAAGCCTCTCCATCTGCGTCTAACCCATCAGAGATAACCAAAGAATGTTTGTTTTAACATCTACAGTGTGCATTTATGTTGTATCATGCTACTTGAACCTACAGTACAAAGCATTGCTTTTTGGAATTGGGGGTGCAAGGGTGGGTGTTTGATACCAAGTTGGTGTAGTTCTGGACAATTTGAGACATAGATCCCTCTTGGAAAGGGATGTATTAATTATATTTTCTAAAATTATAATTGAACGAGAAACATAGGTTTTCCTGTACTCTGTTTCTATACAGGAAGAGAATGCGATTACAGGGTCAAGCCAAAATGTGATGCTGCCATCCAATTTGGATTAAAGTAGCTTACTTACAAGTGAACAGTATACAAGTGCCTGTACCTGCAACTGGGTCTTAACTGATAGGGAAATGATATCAGCAGGAATAAGAGCTGTCTCTAGAAACAATAACTGTTCAATAAGAAAGCCATATCCACCAGAACATTACGCAGAGCATAAAGGCAGGAAACATGTTCATAGCCACATGACACTTGTTGTAACAGAACTCAACCAGGTAGCTCACCTTCAATGATGCAATGAGCGCAGTCAGTCGACTACAGCTGTGGCATTAAAATTGCAATTCTACATTACAGTCCTCAATAAAGAATATGTTTTAAAAGCACAAGACTTGGTTATTGCTAAGGGTAAAAAAGGTATTCAGACCTGGGATTGTTTTGAAATGAGGTCCCCGAAGTTTCTTTGACGGGGTACTTACAAGCAGCATTATCCTTTCCGATAATACTAACAAAGCAGCAGAGGTTTGGAAAATGTTTTAAATGGTCTAATGACATTTAGCAATTAACACTTTCCAGGCTCAGCATGGTGCAAGCATCATGAGACCAACCATGTGCATACTGCATGGCTGAAGCTCACTGTTACAGTATACCTTTCAGTTCTTAAACACAATGAAATAGACAATTCCAGTCCAGAATGTGTTAAATGAGGGTCATTTTGACCTGACCAAGATTGGTACTGGATTTAAGTCCTTATTGCATGATAGAATTAAATTCAACTTCAATAACCCAACACCAGGGCAGGTTATAGAATAACGAGTGGTATAAAATTGAAAGCACTGTAGGTGTATTGTAATTTATTTATCTAATGTTATATTCTTACTAGGAGAGAAGTTATAAAAATACATTTATGAAGTACCGTAGGTCTAACTAAACGCTTCTCTGAAAAACTGTAGCTGTGCGTCCTGTACTTTTCTCCTTCCAATCCCTTTCTTCTCTTTAGATGAATGATAAATGGTAGAGATTACTAGCATTAATAACTCAAGTCTGAATTATATATTAATTATGCTGGTGTTGGCCCCTAGGGGTAATTTAACATCACTAGATACTTAAAGCTTGTGATTGAGCAGGTTTTGAGTTTTAGGTTAGCGTTAAGATATGCCACAGTTTGAATTTTTTAAATTAATCTCAACTATACCTGACAAGGAACCGTTAATACAGCTCAACACTTTGATAAACAACATGTCTGTTTTATGCATACCATTTAAAGGAGTGCTAACAAAAAAACTACTTTATTACCTCTTATTAGCTTTATTAGCAGTATGACTGGTACCCCTTTTTGAGCTTTCTTAGTTTTTTATATTTTTTTTTTATGCTAATATGGTCTGATGGCAGATGATGGAGTAAGTTTGAATAACAATGCCTTTCATCTAATGCAGGGTTTCCCAATCCTGGTCCTTCATTCCAACCAAGTTCTCAATTACGTCCCTTAATTGAACTATTCATTAGCTTAATAAGACCTGTTTAATTGTTTTCAGCTTTTAATTAGTTGGAGATTTCAACTTAACGAGACAATTTTTTAAGTAACTTGAAATTGACAACTTTTTAGGAGCTGAGCACAATTAAAAAGGTCTAATTAAGCACATTATTAGTTCAATTAAGGGTCTAATTAAGTAATGGGGAACTCAGTTGAAATGAAAGCCAGAAGGCACAGTGGGTCCCCAGGACCAGGATTGGGAAACCCTGCTCTATAGCCATGTCTCTCAAAATGTTGTGAAATTGAAGTACTAAATACAAGTGCTAAAACACTATAGTGACCAGTGACAATACTGCTTGTGCGAATAAGATGGAGATGTTACAGGCAGATTGAATCATGGTGGTGCATGTACTGAACATAAGTGTAAGATTGTATTGGAGTTTGAGATGACTCCATATTGTGACTGCCATTTACTTGCATACATTTGGTTAATATTTATTTTGTGTCAATTTATTCTTGCCTGGGCCCCACTATAAAATCCCACCCTGTGTATTCTAATACTAAGTAGTCTGTCTTGTGTTTTTTGTTAATCCCAAAGCGAGCCTGTGACACACACACACACCCACACACACAACCACACACACACACACACACACACAGACCCACACAGATTCTGTAATTAAAAAGTTTAGTTGGTTGCCTGCCAATAAGACTCATTGAAAGTATTATTATGGAGACTGGCATCTCTTCACTGCTGCTGATTCCTCATATGTTTAGTCTCTCTGGAACCACTTTAAAAAGTTTTCATCAAAACAACTGACCTCAATAATTGAAAAAAATAAACAAAACTCATTAAAGCTAATATCATCTATGATGGGTCATATTTGATCTAATGAAAAAAAATTAGACCTATTCAAAAATCTTTACTAATGGTGTTGAGGGGGGAATACAAGAGCATTTTGATTAAGCAAATCAAGTTTATAGCTCACGAAAGTACTATTTTATTTAAGAAAATGTTTATAAACAACCCCAAAATAGCAGACTTAAAAAAACGACAACCTTTTTTTTTTTTTTTAATGCATCTCCAACATGATGATTTGATTGACTGGAAAATCCTTGCATCCATTACTACTCAAGCTGACATTATTGGACAAAGGAGATGACTCCCACATTCATGTCATCCTTCAATCAGTGGAAGCTGCCAATAGTGTTCAAGCCAGATACATTTAAACTTACGTCTCTTGCAGTCAGTGTCATGCTTTGAGTTTACCTTCTCATTTTCGGGTCTTGTCAGCTGAGAGATGTTGAATCAATATTAAGAGCCAGCACAGAGGCTGAGCACCAAAACCAAGCGAGTCAAAATGTGGCGATAAAGGCTTATGTTACCAGTTTTTGTTCTCTAATAAAAATATTGTTTTTAAAATTGCAAAAGTTGTCCTGACTGAAATATGCTTTAAATTCAGACATCCACATTCATTATGTTTTCACTCTTTTATGAATATGCTACACAATAGGAAACAATTATGCAATTGGGTGAGTTTGTTTGGAAATTCAGACATTCAGTTTCAAGGCCCAAATCAGAATTTTTAAACGATTTAGCTGCAACTGAGATTGCTATTTCCCATGAGCCAAGCTGCCATTTTCAAATCTTACAGATTTTATGTTGAAATCTCGACCTGGGATTCTAACAAGAAGTGACTATTATTCATTGTAGTGAACCAGGACCTATCAGGGGCGGTACACACGTTTACACAAATGAAAACAGATGGGGGATACCAACAATGCCATGAGATACAAAAAAAATATTTGTTTTGTAAAATCACTCACTGAACACATTGAATTGGTGGGTACAATAAGTATATGTTTCACAGCACACGCAATATTCATTGATTTTATTAGACATGTTGTCACTTATGGAACCATAAGAAATAAGAAAACCCACAAAGATAAACAACTACTATACCGTAGATGTTAAATTAAAAGTGTGTATGACCGTGTGTGTGTATCTTTAAATTCTATCACAATACTAAACCAATTCCTGGCCTATTTAAGTTATTTATGCGGACAGTTGACAAATTAGACGGTCAAAGGCCTATATGAAATTGCCTATATAAAAAGGAAGTAAATCATGCCAATTGCATATTAAGCTAGTAAATGTGCCACGATATCAACTCTGGCATCCCACACCTCAACTTTCTGCATCTATTTAAACGTGACATTTTGGCGTTGGTCATAAGGTACATTTTAATATTACTTTCTATGTAACCTGCATTATGCAGTCTTTTTAAAGCCAGTTTGTCTCTGTCAGGTGCTCAGCAGTAAGTCTGCTTCTCAGTATAAGGAAAATTGTTTTCTAGTAGCTGAACCTTGTGCTTTCTTTCCAGCACATCAAAGCTCTCTGCAACCAAGACAGTTTATGGACGCTATTCACGTTCATTTTCTGTATTGTTTACAAGCTGGGCTTTTTTTTAAATTTAAAAGCTCTTAATTTTCTCCTGTGTCCTGAGGTTTGAAGATACAGTTACAAATGTACTGCCAGTTGAAGATATTTATATGATTCTTTGATCTTAAAAAAAAAAATCCAGTTTTAATATGTCTATAAACTGCTTTCACAATTTCATAGGTTACTTCTTCCAATAATGCTTATTCTTAAATAGTTTGAAAGAGCACCTAGTTTTGAATTGGCCATGTTTTCTTGTTGTTTTTAATGGTATATTTACAGAAACATATAAACTCGTGTAAGGCAATCAAGAACAGTGATGTTTAAAAGTCTGTCTTGCTTTTTTCATGTAGCAGAATGACGAATTGAAGTTTTGCTATCTTCCAATTAATTGAATTGTTCTTCCCCCAAATCGGCAAGTCTACATTCTGAGTCTGTAAATTTGACTGTCACTGTGCAAGCACACAGGAGGAACTTGTCTTTGTCTAACAAGTTTGAGAAGTACTTTTCCATTTACATCCCTGGTCTGTGGTGTCTTTCACACATGGGTGCCTCAACACCATTCATAATTCTGCCCTCTCAAACTTGCCACAAGAATCTAGGCTTGTAGTTGCTGCAGTATGACAGCTGTTTATTGTGCATGATCAATGGCCACACAGCAGACACTGCAAGTACACAGATTTTGGAGGCAATTCACTTCATAGCAGGCTGTTTTTAACTCTGCAGCTCCTGAATTTCTCAATAAATTGTGTAACACCCTTTATATAATGGCTGCACATATAGATATGAATTACAGTAGAGCAACACTGAGTACATGGTTTTGTGTAAACAGTTGTTATTGTACAGATAACTTAAAGTCTTTATAAATGACAACTTAATAAAGCAGTTTGCTACTTACATGATTCATCGTCTTCTAGTGTAATTAAACAGCACCCCTCAAGCACAGGTCGGTTTTAACAGGGCATTAAATAAACAAAACAAAAACCTAACTCAACCCAGGAGTACTAAATAAACTTTTTTTTTTTTTTTTTAACCTATACCTAGACATCTATGCTGTTTGCCGACTTCAAAACACATACCTTGTCAGGTTTCCTTCAAGCTTTAGCCTTAGTACAGACCCCGACCACACATTTTGAGCTGCTTAAATACTTGCCTGCTAATTACAGGCAAGTGTACTTAAATAAATTAATAAAACAGTTAATCAATTAAACATGTGGTTGTGCAAAACAGCCACAAAAAACACATTTTCGCATGCATTTGGCAGGGTTAGGAATTAACCACATCCATGCCAACCATCACCAACACACATAATCATAACAAACACTTTATCTACATTCAGGGCTTTGCCCTGCCACTATATATATATATAATTTTAAAGACAGTATTGAGATGGCCAACATTATGGCAAATATATATATTTTTTTTTTGCCAAAGACATTCCAATATTTTACCTTATGCTCCACCCTCCTCTTTCTCCACTGAAGCAGAAAAAAAACACCTTCAATCCTAATTTCAATACTCCCCAAGGTAAATTTTTTTGCTAGATAACAGAGCTTATCTGTTCCTTAAAGAAACAAAGCAAGAAAAAAAAAAAACTAGAGAATGATGTTTATAACTATGCAACCCCACGTTTTGAAGTTCATTGGAGACACTGCTATTTGTCTAACTCTATTTAAACGACCTTGGCTATAAAGGTTTAGTGCCATTCCAACTGGGGGCATTCTATTGTGTACCTCCATCAATCTTCATTAGAGTCTCTGTTGGGCTAAACTCTGTACAGGTGTTCTGTCTTTACACCGAGTCTTTGGTTCTCCCTGTGCAATCATTGCATACATCATCTTGTACCACCATTCTTTAGATGTCAAGATCTTTAGAAAGATATTGGCTATTCCTGAATGCCCTGATTTCACAAAGATCCTTCAACTTAAACGTTTTACCTCATCTTATCCTTAATGAGCTTAAAGACACTTGGAGGAAGCTAAGTTGGAATTTGTCTTCAAAGCAATTGATAGCCTCTTACTCCCTTAACATATATTATTTTCTTAGATGCCACACATTACTTAAGCTCAGGCTGAATAAAAGCAATGCTGTTTGATAGAGTTGTTCTTTTCTACAGTAGAACCAGTTAAATCTAGCCCCTCTGCATACCAGTATCGTGTGTACTGTAATTCAACCAAATCCCTGTGAAAATGTCCTTCAAAACTAGTGAATAATTCCTTCCCCGTTGAAATAGATGCAAATTCACCAGTGAAAACCAGTATCGAGTTGTGGGACATTTTCCTTAATTACAATAAACAAAACCGAAAATCAGACAATACACTGACAAGAGAAGCAGAACATTTACCAAAACCAACCTTCAACTTGAAAACAAACTTACAGAAGAGAGTCCCTGTGGCAAAGTGCCCGCCCCTGTGTGTATTTTGTGTTGTGTGTTAATGTTGGTGTATAGTCATTGGTACACAGGATATAAACGGGTCTGTGTAACACGAATGTTTAAAATGTATATTTATATTTAAGCATGAGGATTGCACAGCACTTCACGTGCAAGTAAAATGTAATACGTGAGCACAGGGAATTGAACTTTATTAATTCATGTGCAGTTGTACCACGACTCCAATTGAATGATTGATTAGCAATCGAGTCTCGGTACAGCTGCATAAAAGCTGCATGTTTTCACTCACTCAGGGTTGTGTGTTCGAAGAGTGGAGAACGGGATTGGAGACGGAGGTAATTATAATCTATTAAGAAAAATAGAAGCTCACCGTGTTTTGTCTGTATAGTCCGTTTTGTTTGTCTCTTTTGTTTTGGCAAATGTGCCTTGTCCTGTGTTTTTGTTTTGTTACAAACCTTTTATTTACTGTCTGTTCACTCATTAAACGCTGAGCAAAACCATTCGCTCAGCTCCACCAAACTCCACCTCTCTGTCGTTTATTTCCTGTATCTGGTCTGACGTCACCCACTTCTGCCGTCTTTGTGACAGTCCCTCATAATGCAGCTCAGAGAAAATCAGAATGCCAAAAGAAAGCCTCCTAACATTGTTGTATTGAACTAGACTACGATCAGTACACTGATAGGTTCATCTTATCAAGATGTTCTTTGTTACTTTTTCACTTTCTACATTTTTTTAATGGAAGATTTATTCAGTACTGTGAAATATGGAAGACACTCTACAGCAGAGAAATTCCCATTTTATGAGAAATGTGAAAAATAAACCCTTTATATGTACAAGCCGATGTCTTGCATTTGGGAAAATATACATATAATCTATAATATCGGCTACAGAACTTTATTACCGTCTAGATGAGATGCCTACTCACCAGTGAAATCCCTTATATATATATAAATTATATATGTAGATATGTATACATGCTCGGCACTATATATATATATATATATATATATATATATATATATTGTCTAAATATGTTACAGTATGCTGGTCCCAGGTGATGTCGGATTAGACAGGTTTTAATGTATTAACTTAGTTGAATCTCAATGTACATTACACATTTACTATTATCCCCCTGTGGCTATTGCTTGTACAAAAGTTAACCACTTCGCGATAAAACCAGGTTAGATGTCAATCGTGCTGCATACAAGAATCTTTGCAGTATTTTGACAGAACTACAGTATCTTAACTTAGTGCCATCTGTTACAGCCCACACCTGCAGAAGGGAATCTTTACGACGGAATGTTCCAGGCTCCATGGCTCCATGGAACTCAAGGAGTTTAGACAGGCTCACATGTGTAAACAGAAGTGAGTTACGCTCACGGTGATGTGCTCTGGCTTCTAGAGTAGATCTTACCCTGCACTTAGGTAAAATGTGTGGCTCTTTAAGTCCATTAGTTCCTTTAATTATGTCATTTGTTACACAATCCTAAAAAATGTGGGATCAACTCTCAAGACCTGACAGTCTTTTAATAAATCCCGCAATTCTTTAGACTAAAAACAACACTTCATGTTTCCATAGTGATGAGACACATAAATGCATATACAGGGGAGGCTCCCCTAGTAATAACATTGCACTTCTTCTTTTTTTAAGTTAAAATAATGACCCTTTAACGGTAAATAAAAGTTTCTGAGCCTTTATGTATATTTTTCCCACAACATTGTATGTGTTGCTATGGTTCCCATTATATTAGAAAGTACTGTAAGACTGAAGAAGTTGTAATGTGCCCTAGTTTGAGAGAGAGAGAGAGAGAGAGTAAAATAACATGGGTAAAATAACAAAGTACAAAAACTTATATATGCTTGTAGCAGGGAGAGATCTGTGCTGACTCTGCTGGTGTGTTCACAGTACTGCAGGAAGAGGGCAGCAGTCGTCCAATAACAGCCTGTGAGTCATGGCAGTGACACGGGGAGGTGGGAAAGTGGGTGTGTGGACTTTCTCTCTCTCTGAATGGCTGAGAGGCGAGCTCTGCTGTTTCCTCAGGTCTGCCCTTATAGACTCACTGAGAGTGCGGAAAAGCTGGTCGCGGACCGAGAACCAGCCAGGAGAGAAATAGACCCGAAAGTGTCACAGTGAGACAATGAGAGCGGGGAATCCTTGGGCAGACCCCTTAAAAATATAACAGAGCAGGCTAGGTAGCCGGCAGCGTAGAACGGAGATCCGGGTTGCACGGCAGCGGTGACCGGGATATTTCTGCTGCAGCACCTTTTATTTGTAGTTTTGTTATTGTGTTATTTTGTCCCTTGTTATTTTTGCCTTCTGTTTTCATTGTTATTTCTTTGAGCACCTGCAAGGCGCCGGTATTGTGTACCATCGCTTGGTATGCCCGTGGTTCTGTTTACCATCGTTGGTAAATCAGACCACGGCCCCACAGCGTCATCTGCGGGATAAACTGAAAAACAGCACCCTGAAAATAAAACTGGGCACCTGTGCGGTGTTGCCAAATCCACCTGTCTGTCTCCTGTGTCAGTGAATTACCCACCACCCTTCCACAATGATATATATATATATATATATATATATATATATATATATATATATATATATATATATATATATATATATATATATATATATATATATGAGCAAGAATTTTGATTGAGGAGTTTGTAAGAAACAATCTGGAAAGTAAGCCAGCAGCTTTACCTTTGCATTGCACAGTAGTACCTGAGAATGAAACTCTATGCATCATCTTCTAATCGAAAACACGCAGATTGCAATTGTAGAGCAGACAAACATGTCTTTAAATTACTTATCATAGTAAGTTACCATATACCTACAGGACAGAGTTCATTGCTGTTTAGATTTTCCTTAAACAGTAATTCGATTTTGTGCAATATTATATAATACCATACAAATGCAAAATGAAGCATGCTGAGTAAACAAGTACACTTTTGCTGTGAGGATTATCTTCTTTTTCACAAGGTACAGTAACTAATTATCTTACTTCATAGAGATTCTTACTGCTTTCATTTCTCAGGGGAAAGTTATATGCATTTTTCTATTGTTGTTGATGCATGCAACACCAGTAGGGAAGGGAAATAAGAAGGTTAATTGCCCAGTGTACACTGGAAGTTATATTTCATTGTGTCCAGCTCACCTGGCGTGCCTTATACCTGCTGGCTCAGCCTAATAAACACATGCTAGTAAAGTGTGACCACTAGATGGGGGTAATCCCCAAATGAAAATACCTAATTTTAAATATTTATAATCCTCAGTGTCCATGAAAGGTCTTTGGTATAAAAGACTGGAATTATCTACGTTGCAGACAGACAGTGTGTAGTATAAGACTACCCAGAGCACAGGAGCCCAGAAGACTGCTGTGAACTCCTGTTCCTCCATAGACACATGTGTTTTCTACAGTCAATCACGAACAAGGTGCATCTGAATGATGAATGGGAATTCACCAACCTTTTAGTCATTTTTGAACATTTTCATTTCATTTTATAAATATTTTTTTTACCCTTTCGTCCTATCAAACACCACTTCAAATGTACTTCATTTGTGTTACCTGCTGCACTGTAATTGTTTCCCATCTAAAGGCTTCAATAGCAAAGTCACTCGACTCTGCACTGTGGCACTACACTGCTGTGCGTTCATATCCTAGCAGGCAGCTTGTGTGATGAGAATGTGATTTCAATCATTCAGACCTGAGTGGGGTTTGTCTTTTTGTAACTGAGGTGGATGTAACCCCATGAAGAAGAAAAGCTGATCATTTCCACATTGGTTAAAGCATTTAATTAATAAAGCTGCTGTTCTATCATTAAAATAGTCTCACTGTAAATATTATGAAAGAAAGCCCCAAGTATCTTAAAGTACAGTAAGTAGAATAAAACAATTGTACTGTTTCGGTTGCTGCCTCCTCCAGCTGACCCATGTCTTCCACAACACAGGCGCTCGAAGGCTCTCCTGCTGGTCAGGTAGGTTCTGGGATCTGCCTTCCTTGCGTTTCGTCTCCACTTCAGGGTAAGAAAGAAAAGTCTTTGCAAAAACAAGAGTCATTAACTATTTAGGTATTCCACTGAGACAGCAATTCCTCCATCAATATGTGTGCTCATCATCCGGTTATATTCCTGGGATATTCCACCGCAAAACTCAGGCACTGCTAGCTCAATAAATTGAAATATATTTCAATTTCTGTCGACTTCAAATGTTCACTCAAATGTTTCTCCAGTTACCAATCGGGGTTAAGTTAGAGATTAGGTTACAAGTACTTTTAGGATTTTAGTCGTCTTACACAGTGGAATCCCACAATGAGGCAAACAATAGAATAGTTATCTTGTATCAGAGTGTCCGAAAACAGTATCTCTGTTTCAGCTGGTCACAGGCTGGATCTTTTAGATTGTCACAGTTCAGAGACTTGCTTGTGTAATAATAGCCTTGGATTTCATGTCAGGAGCCCTGTTTGAGTGTCACGTTCAAGCTTTTGTAACTTTTTCTTTACTCCTGTGATTGGATAGTTTGTTCATTTTGGGTGGTCATGTGGAGTGTTTCCTCTTGGTTGTTCTCATTCCTTGTTCTCAGTTGGTCCACTATTTCGCCCCCTGTCGGCTGAATTTAAGAGATGTTTTCTGTTTTCTGTCCTAGGTGTCAAAACATCCAAAACTGTCGGGCTTGTGGCGCCAAAGGATCCATTCAGCAATGGTGGAGATAAACCACTTGCCCAGTATTTAGTTTACGACTCTTTTTAAAAGCATCCCTTGTCAGTGGGGGAGTTTTGGACCAGAAACCAAGCAGACACAGAGAATGGCTTAAGACCCCCCTCTGTATACAATGATATTATGACCCACTCTGACGGTACAATGGCATACATCCACCATACTTGTAAAAATGTGTAACATTCAGACAGGAAACTGCATATATACCCAGTATCTGCTGTACCTAGATAAACTTTTCACTAGGTATGTGCAGAATTGTTTTTTACATACCTAAAGACACATGGGCAGACACATATTACTTAGGGTTAGGGTTAACCGGGCTAGTTTTGAATGTGTCTTTGTTTACATTCCAATCCAGTAGTGTGTTGCTGCTGAAATACGGGACGGAGTTGCGTGTTGGTAGCCAAGCAATACTGCCACCTGTACGTGTTCTATAACAACTTTAAAATAATTTCAAATTTCTAGTGATGTTTTGATTTGGACTCCCCATTTCCTTGAGAACGAGTTTAGTTAAGAAATGCCGATTACTGATCTGGCTGCATCTTACTTACTGACACACTGAGGATAAGAGGATAAGGGGTTATTTAGACAATGACACTGAAGCGTCACATATGGTACAGGCACCTTCAACATGAGGGCCAGGACTCTTAAAAATAACGAAGCAGGAGGATGTAAATCAGATTGTGGCATTGCTGCCCTAGATCTTAGCAGGTCAAATTGGAATAGGTTTCATCACTAATTTTAATTAGTTCTTAACTAAGAACAAGTTGATTTACAGACTCTACTGAAGACCATTAGCAGCTGTAAAGGAAAATTGAGCCAGCATGCAAAAGTATTCTTTGCAAGCTTGTTTTTATTCAGTTCATCAATAACTCTTGTAATTTAAAGACCACGATCTTTTTAGTTTTAAAGAATTAATACATTAAAAGCACAGATGCATTGAAAACATATATTGTATAATTAATAGTCCTTGTTTACTACAAGATAGACCGGAACTAGTGATATATTGTCTGCAGATCATTAGTTACTCTGGTGACATGCAAAAGTACCTCACCTAAATACAATGGCAGTATGCGTTTTATTTCAAAATATTTGGTACACAGTATCATTTTAATCCTACATTAAATATATTATAGATTAAAAAACATGCTGGTAGGAAAATTGTACAGACCTTTGTTTCTGTCTTTAAATTGATGTGTTCAGGGTATTGGAAAGGGCACCAAACCAAAATGTAAAGGCAAGCTCAAATTTGATTTAAAGGTACTGTGTGTTCATTAATATGCTGAATTTCCTGATCTGAAATGTAACTGTATAGACTGTAATAGCAGAGACCAGGAACCGTTCAGGAATCTGTTTATTAAAACAATCCAAAGGTATCCTGTAAGATATTCCTATACAATCCTATAGAAAGTCTAGCGTTATTGTTATACCAGGTAAAACTTCCTTTATATTCAAATAAGATCTTCAAGGATCAGTCGTTGTACTCAGGATACCTGGCAAGTACTACTTGGTATTCTATCAAAATAGAAAACCATATTTTTTAATAAAGCTGCTGTATTATTGGCTGCCTTTTCTGTGCTCTCAGCATTTCATTGTCTCAACTACTTCTTGCCTTTCCTTTTATAGTCCTCTATCCAAGGTTGCTTACCCAATAATTTTTCTAATTGACTAATGTTTAACTGCAAACCTATAGCATTACATTCTTGTTGCATTTCATGTGAAAACCAGTAATATTCGTAGTTTAAATCATGTATATATATATATATATATATATATATATATATATATATATATATATATATATATATATAAAGGTTCACTGCTCCTAAGCAACTGCTCCTAAGCAACTGCTTTGAGTCAACAAGCGTGACCCCTGTCTTTCCCAAATTGAGTTACAGAGAATTATGTTACATCCAGTTTAGTCATGCAGTAAGATGGTACAGTGACTGTCTGACTGTTCAAGTGTAACTCTCTGTGTTGGCACATAGCAGGAGAAGATGAGGGCATATAAGGGCATAAGGGCAGCAGAAGAACAATACACAGTTGGAGGAAAAATAGAGCTCTGGTTGTACTGAGGGGAATAAATAAGGGAGGCAGCCCTTGTATTTTAAATATCTTATAATAAAGTTTGTTGAGAGAAAGATGCACCCAAACAAAAACGATTTAATTTAGAACTGTTCACACCAAAGCAATACTAAAGTCATAAAGTATTCATTGTTTGAAAGATACAAATGTATTCAGTGTGCATTCAGTTTTTATTTGTCTTCAATCCAGGACAGTAGAAGGCTGTTTGGTCCAGTGGTTAAAGAAAAAGGCTTGTAACCAGTAGGTCCCTGGTTTAAATCCTGGCTAAGCCATTAATTCATTGTGTGACCCTGAGCAAGTCACTTAATCTCCTTGTGCTCCGTCTTTGAGATGAGATGTTGTTGTAAGTGACTCTGCAGCTGATGCATAGTTCACACACCCTAGTCTCTGTAAGTCACCTTGGATAAAGGCGTCTGCTAAATAAACAAATAATAATAAAGTAAACTAGTTTTCTTTTTGCTTGATTAAGAACACTTATAGTGCATACATCTAACAAAATAATTCCAGTACATCTTACCTAATATGTACAACCATTTCACTTTTTCCTGTGTGAAAGAGGCACACTTTATGTCAAACATGTATCAGATTTTTTTCATGGTATTTTTTTATATAGCATTTTGAAACAATACAATTGGCAAAGGACAAATAATATAATTATTAAACATACCTTGATGTACTTTATGTCGGAGGAATAGAAAAACAAATGTTTGCCATTAAGACAACTCAATCTACTAGAATCTAAACTCATTGGCTTGCATTTGAGTACCAATCACGACTTTTCTTATGACTGACGTGTTTTCAATGGCGAATGAATTCCTTCATGCAACTTTAGAAAGTATCTGTTCCTTAAATATTCTTCTCCAACAGCTTCGAATAAATTACCATCTCAAAATCTGAATCACCTTTACCATAATGAGTTTTTTTCATGTAGGAAAAATTGAGATTAGCTAAATTATTGCAATAGATATTTGTAAGATGTACTTGAATTATTTTGGTAGGACTGTTAAGTGAGCAAAACACATTTGTGTTTCTGAATATGACCATCGAAATTTTAAATAAAACTAAAATGTAGCTATAAAATGATAACTTATTTGTCTTTAGCTTACCTTGATAAAACATTATGTGCTTTCAGTTTGTTCATGTTATTTCTGGAAGTCACAATAATGCAGCTAAAATGCTATGTAAGGCTAGATGTGATTCTATTCGAGTCTGCAAACCAGCAGTGGGGCTATTTTGAAGCTATTTTGAAGCTATTTTGATCCACTGTCATTTTTCCAGTGTAATGTAATGCCCTTATTCTGGGTGCAGGTAAATGGTAGGTTAACAGGTGCTAACAAATGCCTTCTTACCACACTGAGTCACAGAACTGACTGTAAGACATAAATGTCAAGCTTGATCAGTGAACTGCTCAAAATAGCTAGAAGCCTATTTTAAGGAAGTTCTTTTTTTATGTTGTTCTATGTAGTGTCCTGCTAAATTGTTTATTTTATTCCTCGGTGAAAATATGCCTTTGCCCATCAAAAAAGGGCCCAGAATGTTCCGACTGACATGTATGCGTTTTAATACTCCCTAAAGCACAATTAGCTACCATACATATCAGTTAATTGTCTGAACAGTGCCCTTCCCTCCTTCTCTGATCTCTCTTCCCATTTCAAATGTACTTTTTTCTAAAAAAAATTCTGTTTTACGTTTACAGCTTGTTCCTTACTGCCTCTCCACTGGTTGTCAATAGCAGCCTTTTTCCCTTTTACTTTGTAATCTTTCTGCTCCTGTAATGAAAGCAATAAAGTTCCACAAGGTATCATTTTATTTGGCTATCAATGTCCTCTATGTTATATTAGTGCTGACGATATACTGTAACTGTTTCTCATGTCAGTAGTCTTTAAATGAAATACTGTGTACCAAAAGACTATATGTACAATATATCAGTCAGTAGATAAATAAGATTACAATGATCAGTGTTGTTTGTTTAACCAGGTCTACACTCTTGTAAAAGAGGCCTTGGCCTCAAAACTTTTTTTGTTTGTTTGTTCCAGGTTAAAGAATGAATGCATAAATACATAAATAAATAAATGCTATTACATTTCAGATGCCATTGTGATTTCAGAGTTGGTATGTCTTTGACCCATATGCTGTCAAGAGTGTTTGGGCTCTTCAGTTTAAAAACTGACCCCACACAAGACTGAACTTTAGTTTGCACTAAAACAAAAAACAAAAAAAAGTACCAGTGATAAAACATCTGATCTACTACAATGGAATAAGTGTCATAGATTTCCAATGGACCACATTCTAACACTTATATGCCACAGATGTTGAAGATCAACAAAATGAGTATTTGGCTGTGTTAGGCAAGGCTGTGACACTCTTGTCTCATCTAGCTTATGTCCAAAACAGTATTGCTACAGAATAGTGTCTGCAGTGAGTTGTCAAGCGGAATACAATTGCAAATTCAGAGAAGTTAAAGTGATCTACTACTCAGCACTGTGTAGACTTTGAACACACTCAATGCTTAATGCTGCTGTGCCTATCAACATAACCACAATTGGTTTGACAATATATTTATTCCCACATGTACTGGGCCATTAATCAGCTGCAGCCAAACACATTCACACATATCATTCGCATCAGCATGCAGTTACCAGTGAAGCTTATTTGTGAATCCTGTTGCAATAAAAGACTCCGTCTCCTTAAAGGTAAAAGTCATACCAATTTGTTCTAAGGGAGAGTGTTTATTTTGATACATCTACATGGGAAAAAAATTCCTTTCAAAAGCTCTTGTAACTACAAGCTCCTGAGAATACAATGTAAGAAATGATTACAAGCTGATTAATGACCCAGAACATGTACATAAAATAGCAAAACATTTCTGTTTCAGTTGAAAAGTATATTGCAGGGTGTAACAGGGTGATGCTACATACATGTGTCATCACTGAATAATATTAAATCAGACACAGAGCAGTGAGTGTTGACATGTTGCACAGGTGTGCAGATTTAATATCAACACAGGTCCGACCCTAGGGTACCAACAATGGTAAATAATAATAAAGAAAACAAAACAAAGTAAAACAAAAAATAAAGGTTTGCCACACAAGACAAGCACTAGTCCCAGTGCAGGCTCCCTGGGGCATGCCCCCCAGCCAATCAGGACCTACCAAACAACTAAGCACAGGGCGAGCCTACCTGCTCAATTAGTTGCTTAGCAACGCATTCCAGCTGCATCCATAAAGGCACACATGCACTCAAGAACAAATCTAAATCAAGGAATAAGTGCACAGGATATGTAATTTACTCTTTTTCTGGGAGTGAAATGGTTCAGAATGCTGCTGTTTTTTCTCTTTCAGAAGTTGATCCACTGTGACTCACCTTCATGCCTAATTAAATAACGTATCTATTGCTTTCCCCAAATTTTCACTGACAAATTCTCACATGGCCTATTCTTCTTGCTTCCTTGTCTTAAGCTGCTAATATTAAGCTATTGTCTCATCAGTAACCAGTTTACTGAAATCTTTTTTATTTCATAAAAAAGGGTAAATGCTAAATTAATAGAAATTTGTTTTTCTGTCTTGAGTAATGTGCACTATCTTTTTTTTTTAAGTCATATTTTACTGAATGGCAAAATATTAAGCATTACATTTATGTATTTTGTTTTTATATATAGGCCTATATGATTTCTTCTCTGCGGGCATTACTTTGCAATATCATCCCAATACCATATACAGTTTTATCTGATAGTGAATTGCTATCATTTTCACCCTGCTGAGCGGCTTTCCTTTTTAATGTAATTTGGAAATGTACTAAATGTAGCAGAACTGAGACACAAATGGTCAACACACACACAAATGCTTCTGGCCTGGGTATGGTTAGAGTGTGTGTGTGTGTGTGTATATATATATATATATATATATATATATATATATATATATATATATACACACACATACACACACACACACACACACACACACTGAACAAAAATATAAATGCAACATGTAAAGTGTTGGTCCCATGTTTCATGAGCTGAAATAAAAGTACAGTATGGCGTCGTGTGGGTGAGCGGTTTGCTGATGTCAACGTTGTGAACAGAGCTGTCGGTGGGGTTATGGTATGGGCAGGCATAAGCTACGGACAACGAACACAATTGCATTTTATCGATGGCACTTTGAATGCACAGAGATACCGTGACGAGATCCTGAGGCCCATTATCGTGCATTCATCCTCCGCCATCACCTCATGTTTCAGCATGATAATGCATGGCCCCATGTCGCAAGGATCTGTACCAGTTCTTCCATGGCCTGCATACTCACCAGACATGTCACCCGTTAAGCATGTTTGGGATGCTCTGGATTGAAATGTATAACAGCGTGTTCCAGTTCCAGCCAATATCCAGCAACTTCGCACGGCCATTGAAGAGGGGTAGGACAACATTCCACAGGCCACAATCAACAGCCTGATCAACTCTATGCGAAGGAGGTGTGTCGCACTGCATGAGGCAAATGGTGGTCACACCAGATACTGACTGTTTTTCTGATCCACACCCCTACCTTTTTTTTAAGGTATCTGTGACCAACAGATGCATATCTGTATTCTCAGTCATGTGAAATCCATAGATTAGGGCCTGATGAATTTATTTCAATTGACTGATTTCCTTATATGAACTGTGACTCAGTAAAATCTTCGAAATTGTTGCATGTTGCGTTTATATTTTTGTTCAGTGTATATATATATATATATATATATATATATATATATATATATATATATATATATATATATATATATATATACACACAGTACTGTGTTATTTGTGATATTTGTGGTGAGGGATCATAATTAAAGGAACATAATAAATCCTTTTGGTCTCCCACTTTAAATTATTCAAAATAGATTAACAAAAATTCAGAGTGCCCCACATCTTAATTTCAGAATGAAAAATGTGTCACAAAGCTGATGGGAAATGCTAGTTTGACATCTTTTATATTTGAATTCTTTGTAAACATCATAAACTAGACTTAAGCTAAATTAAAAAAGACCAGCGTCAAATTATTTGTTTTTAAGCAAAGAATGTGCCACATGGGGAGAGTATAAAAGAATGTCCATTCAGTTACTTCAGTTTCTTTGAAAACCTCTATTGATTTCTCATATTGATTCTTTATAGATTAACTAACCAAGGCTCTAAAATAATACGCACTGGAACAGGTTAACACGTTTTGATTCAGTTCAGTTCGATGAAGTGAGCGAAAACCCTTGGACTTCAGGTTCTCGAGTCTCGCAGACTTTTCCAGACTTCAGACTCTTGATTCATATTCCCAGTCATGTAGGGTACGGTTTTATTTTTGACTGTGGTCAGGACCACAGGTCTTGAAAACACACCTCTTAATAACCATATATCATTACGAGTCAGTTAGAGAAAAAAGATAACCCGACTATGTATTCGAATGACAGATTATAATAATCCCTTATATATTAATCCTAGCTCTGCACCTTTAAGGTTCGGGGCTCTTGTGAGACTGATATCAAACTCCATCTCCGAGGCTGGCATGTTGGCGGTTTTCCTGCTTCTGCAAAAATGATAAATAAATAAACCTTTGTCTCTTCATACAGCTCCTGTGAGCCAGCTTCTTGCATCAGCTCAAATCTATTTTTTTAAATGTTATTTATAAATCTATTTAACTTTATTCTTTATTGCTATTCATTTAAAATAAATCTATCTTTCCAGGTGTACACTAAAGTAGGGCAGTTTAAGGCACTTCGCAATTCCCTAAAATGTAAGAAATTACGTAGTGTTTTTTTTGTTTTTTTTTCCCACTTCATGGAGTTTTGTTTCAGGTTATACCATTGTAGGTTTGTTCTTTTTTAATCTACATGGTTGTCTTTGTGGTCCATCTTATTATATGTGGAAAACACTGTAGACCCCCTGAAAAGCAGACCAAAACATACTCTGTAATTAAGCTGTGACACTCTTGGTGCCTCCTGTGTGCTAATTTCCAGAATTGCCACTGGTTGTTTGTTTGTTTGATGGTGTGCAGTTTTGATTATCAGAATTTATTGGGTTATACTTTTGTGTAAATTTAAGTGACACATTGTTGGCTACTTTTGGTCTGCTTTTGCATCAGCTTTTTGGTTATGTTGGGCTGTTTTTGATTGAGCTTTTGGCTACAGACATCATACAGATCTGGCAACCCTGTCCATCTCCCAACGGAGGAGATGCATTGTGGGTGCTTGTGTATAATGATGACAGTTGAATAAGCAGGGCATGGCGATTAATAGTTGTGCAGGGATATCATAAAATTATAAAAAGCAACATAACCCGAATGTCTTTCAGAGCTGGTACTAAATACCCAACGTGGAACTCTTACGATACTATGCGTATATTGAGTATCTGTGGCTTGTGTGCCTGATTGTGAGGATGGGGTAAGGAAGTATGTGATTGAAAATGAACTGCCTTCTGAAAAGTTTGGACTTCTGTGTATTCAGTTAAGTACACTTTTCTCCAACAGAAACCTTACAAGGTGCTTCTGAAAACATTACTACATTATAGCATACAAACTACACACATGTGCAGGCCAATTCTTAGATACAACAAATACACAGTAAGAAACGAACAAAAAAAACAAATATCTATTCAGCCTCAATCTTTCATCACCTAAACAGAATACTTTTATACAGAATAATACAATTATTAAAATCGCAGGCAACCCTATTTGTCCACTTTCTTGTTTTTGTTCTTCTTTTTTTTATCTATAGCACACTAGGCCAAGGAACATAATGGTTTTCAATCAAGATATAAATTAAAAACTTACTTGAGAAAGCCAAGAATATTGAATATATTTCATTCCTGTGAGCAGTTTAGTTTCAACATTTTTATAGTTTAATAATATACTAATTTAGTAAATGTTTCACATAGCCTCAGGGTTTAATGGTACATTCGTTTTAGATGTTTGGACAAAATTGCCAGTTTCACGCAGTTAAATAAAAGTGCACCAGCTTAATGCACTTCAATTCCTAGTTTCAATTTAGATGCATGCTGTGTTTGTGCTAAAAATATAGGCACTGTTGGTAGCAGTATAATGCTTATTTTCAATAGGAATAATTTCTGTTGATGTGAAAAATCCATTTAAAAGTGAAGCTGAAGTGCCACAAGGGTTTATGTACACCAAAGGCAACGATAAAAAATATCAGATACGTCAGAGAAAAACATTCCTGGGCAAACACACATGATATCAAAGCCCAATTATCTCATTCCTCTGCCATAAGTAAAGATAATTTCTTCTGTAGAGTAACTTTGTATGCACTTTTTTTTTTTTTTTTTTTTTTTTTGTGTTGAAAAAGGAGCTCCGTACTGGCAAACTGTTTTGTTTTTTTTTTAAATCCAATTTCCACCAAAAATTAACATTATCTATTGTCTTACTGTTTGGTATAGAGCTATATTTTTTCATTTTCTTAATTACATTCCATAACCACTGTTGTCTTAACATCCATATGTCCATAATAATGATATAGACCACATGTTTAACATGACGTAGTCATACACAGCTGTATTCTACGATTCTCTCAATAAAGATCCATTACAGTTGGTGTAGATTGGACATTAACTGTTAAGTGTCACTTTGTTTTAAACTCTGGCCATATTTTGTTTGTATAACAATCTTTGAGTTTGAAATTATAACCTGCTTTTTACATACAGCTATGCCATTTACTTGTGACCAGAGTCATAACCAGAGCTGGCATTCTACCGAGGTCAAACTCAGGTTTCAAGCTATAGCTGCAGAATTTGTATGACTGCTTGGTATTTACTATTCAACCTCGAAATCTATGTTTTACAGCAAACCAACAGAGAAAAGTAAGGAATCTTGTGTACTTTACCAGAATATTTACATGAGCATCAGTATTGAGATGCAAAAAAACAACTGAGGACAGACCTTGGTGTCCTTATAGCTACGGCCATGCATGAGACGTATAAGCCAAATTTCAATACCTTCTATCGTAAGGAGTTGTGAATGAGAACTAATAAACAATATAGAGGCTCATTATATAGTAACTTCCCTTTATAACACACATTATGTTAGGTGGCAATTTAATTTCTTGTACTGCTGAAGTAAGTTAGCCCGACCCCTGTTCATGTCAATGCTTTGTTTGTTATAACTTTTGCATTTCTCCTGTGCCCCACAGAATCCGTTTCAACTATTAATTATACTTTTTGCTTTAAAACACTATACGCTTTACAATTCTATAACGAATATGAATAATTGAAATTACAAGCTCCTAGATTAAACGTCTGTTCTTTATTTCTGATTTGGTAACTTTATTGGATGTATTTCACCTTTCTGAAAAAAATGTGCAAAGATGACAAAAAAAAAAGATCTTTAAAAATGAAGCCCCATGCCCCTTAATCGCAATGCTTTTAGTAAGTTTTAACTACATCACATTACTGCATCACACCTGCACAGTGTTGTTGTTACCTCTATTGCAGAGTGAAAAGCAAAGGAGATCATGGAGGCTGTGTAATGCACTGGTGAGACCAAACTTAGAATACTATTTCATGTTTAATTCTGTTCCCAGCACTACAAGAAAGAGAGAAAGACAGAGTCCAGCGAAGGGCAGCCAGACTAACCCCAGGGCTAAAGACTGCAGGGGAGGTTGTGTCCACACACTTTTTTTTTTTATTAACGCCATGGTGTGGATTGTGTAAGTAGCTGGCAATCGTATAATCACCTACTGTCACCTACTGATAAGTAAGTGACAATCATGTAATCAACTTGTTTTTGCCTAATCTGCACTGTCACTGTGCACAGCTTTATTGTTAGTTATAATAACAGGGTAGCACAAGAGAGACCAGCCTTATTTATTCTCTTGAGTAATTTCTAACACTTGTAAATGCTCAAACTTCGTCACTAGTAACCAAAAAATTACTATTCAGTGCGCAGGCGTCTAGAAAGTAATGTTTTTGGGATGTAGGTAAATAAATGAATGGGACAAAATTGTAATAATTCCTATAAATGAGTTTACTTTTAGTTTAGTGTTTTTTTATATATTAATTTATATTTTCTTCAAATAAGCAGCTAATCAGATTTGTAACCAATTTGCGTGTAATGCATTGCACTTACTTAACTGAAACACTTAACAGTGGTTTTTAATTATGTAGGCAAATCATGCAAAGCTATTCTAGTAATGCCTTTTTTCTTTAAGTGACAGCAGTCACAGTACATTGCATCTGAACTGAAAATGTAGAAACAAAGAACTTTGGACATTTTTTGTTCTTCCAATCAGACAGCATGAATGTACAGAGGGAGCACAGTTTGCATCAATGACCCAAGGCGAATCATTTCGTTTTAACTATTTCAAAACTGCCAATCTGTATACAGGTCTAGAATAATAACTACAATACAAAAAATAAATAAATAAATAAAAATACACATAGCAACAACACAGCAGTAAATTGATCTCATATACTAATGTGCATACCTAGGGGAGTTTTCCTTTTTTTTCAATATGGATCCTGTTTATTTAATTGTCTTAAAGCAGTGTAACTCTTTAGTGCTGAAAGACTTACTGAAACTGTACCGTAAGCTTTTGGCAGTATTAGTGGACAATTACTGCAGTCTGATAAATGTTTTGAAAATTGACCAGTAGAATGGATAGTATTACCCAAAGCTTATTAGCATACCTTATTTTTCTGTAGATTTAATTTAGGTTTAATCGGGTAATATCATTAATTCAATTGTAAAACAAATGCTGTCCCCCCCCCCAGTAATTATTTCGGGAGCCGTCCCTGCTAAAAGGTAAGAGTTAGGCATGTATGTTGAAGCTGAGTGAGTGGTGTGTGTGTGTGTGTGTGTGTGTGTGTGTGTGTGTGTGTGTGTGTGTGTGTATTATTTGGTCCACTCCAAGAGTTTATGTGAACCCCCTTTTGATAGTTGTTCACGATTGTGCAGATTGCTTGGAAACAGCTGTGGGTGATCAGTGCAGAACACAAAGACATGCAAGACAAGAAAGCTTTTGCCTGTTAGACCAGGCACAGCAATGTATAGTATAGTAAAATTTGCTTTTGGAGTCGGAGCTCAACAATTAATCTATGAGATGGAGCTGTACTTTGTATATGGAAGTTTTATGTTTTGGGTTTGTGCATTAAAGATGCAAAACTGTACTTAAGATTATATGTGGTTTGTGATGTGTTGAAATATGCTATAAACAATATACACTGTATTAATAAATTGTGATCTGAAAGAGTAAATGGTTTCAAATTACTGTATATTTATGAGTGTGATTGTTTTTATTCAGTGATTAGGCTACCTTTTTGAAGTTTGAAGATGAAATCAAATCAATAGAGTCAGGACAACCAGCACCATGAATTGAATAGTTACTGTGATATTAATAAAAACTATTCAGAAGATGGTGCTTGATCTTCTTCTGGTGGTGCTTCTATCTTTTATCTATCTTCTTTTATGGTGACTCAAATTACAGAGAAGACTACAGAGAAATATACAAGTGCATGCTTGGAAAAGCAGTTAACCTTTTGTAGCAATTGGTGTTCATTCTCCATCTTGTGACCAACACACAAACATACCATTATTCTCCTCATAGGGTTAGCAAACCATGTTTTCTGCTGTTATCTTCCAGCAGATTTGGTAACCAAAGAGCTTTTACTTTGTGACATCTCATGGAAAATGCATAATTAAGTCAATTCTGGATAGGGCTTCCCATTGGCCATGGCTGAGGGACAGTGCTGCAGGCACTCCAGATGGTCCTTTTCTTGCTGTAGCATACAGTACAATCAAGTCTTTCTCTCTTTTCCCAGAAAGGGGGAATGAGAAAAAAAGGTTCATGGCAGGGTCAAGGACTGGAGCTTACAGAAATGAAGAATTCTATGACTCTTGCACCCCTCTAGCCAGCCAAGACATTAAAGGTTTCTTAGAAAATAAAAGCTTTTCTTGATGAGGCAGAAGGGAAGAGGACTTGTACTGTAGATGATGAGTCTATTCTGGTTTACAGTTCTCGTGTTCTAATTTTAAAGATTTCTTCATTTGCTGAATTTTATAAAAAAAGAAATGCTTCCATTTAAAGAACCGGCCCAGGCAAAACTACACTTGCCAGGATAGCAGTGAAACAAATTAATTAAGCTCTCATACCACACACACACACACACACACACACACACACAGTGACACACACACACACACAGAAATGTCGTGTAAAAATATATATATATATATATATATATATGGTAACTATATATATATAATCTATATAATATATCTATATATCCAAGTATTTCATCCAAAGTCATGTGTACATACATGTTTTTTTCAAAAAAGCATGTTATTAATATATCTATATATATATATATATATATATTATATATATATATATATATATAATATATATATAGACACTGTTAGTAACAACAATGTATGTATTCTTATTTACTATTTCTGTTAATGAAAGTTTCTAGTGGTGTAATAGGTTCAATTTTTCAACCAAACATGTTACATACATGTTTTTTTCAAGCATGTGTTATATGTCATTTTTTCACTCTTGTTGGTATTACATACAAAGCCATTTTGAATTGAAGATCTTTCATTAACTGATAACTGTTTCATTTCTAATTAACTGGAGGATAACAATATTTAAAATGCTGTAATGGAATGTAAATATATAAAACCTTGTAAAGTACCTCAATGGAGCAGTAAATCTGCATTCTATTTGCATAGCTGCACAATTATTGCTGAGGGCACTTCTGCTCATATGTATGAGCATAAAGTAAGTAGGAAACCCTGTATTCACTAAGCTGCCTTTGATCCTGTGGCAAAAATGCTGGCTTTACATAGATCTCTGCTTAATGACCGGGGGTGCTTGTTGGGTTTGTGTGGATTATGATAACAGCACCTTTGCTCACAAATATTTGTACTTTTTTTTCCTCTTTAAGGTAATCTTGAGAGTTCTTTTAAATGTCCTTCCAGCACTTGACTTTCAAAGTGAAACAACTTTCTGAACATCACAGGAACACTTTCATCTGAGTTATTTCTATTTGAATGGAATTTGTGTCTATATTGCTTTGAATTAAGGGGACTTTCTTGGTATTGATTTAACTTTTGCACATTGTTAATTCATGATAAAATTCAGACCAGGATCTGTGGTATGACTTAAAGATTGCTGTACACCAGTGGAACCCATCCAACTTGAAGGAGCTGGAGCAGTTTTGCCTTGAAGAATGGGCAAAAATCCCAGTGGCTAGATGTGCCAAGCTTATAGATACATACCCCAAGAGACTTGCAGCTGTAATTGCTGCAAAAGGTGGCTCTACAAAGTATTGACTTTTGGGGGGGGGGGGGGGGGGGGGGGGGGGTGAATACTTATGCACGCTCAAGTTTTCTGTTTTTTTGTCTTATTTCTTGTTTGTTTCACAATAAAAAAATACTTTGCATCTTCAAAGTGGTAGGCATGTTGTGTAAATCAAATGATACAAACCCCCAAAAAATCCATTTTAATTCCAGGTTGTAAGGCAACAAAATAGGAAAAATGCCAAGGGGGGGTCAATACTTTCCCAAGCCACTGTAATGTAATTTGTTTTAAAGGATATCTTTTGACACTAGTACTGGTATCATGCATTGTAAGTGGATAGTGTAATATTAAATATCACCTTATCCAGAATATAATTTCCTATTATATTCTAGTCACATGTTTTATACCTGTTTTCTTCCAATTTGAAAAGCTCCAATCTGCTATTTTCACCTGGCAAACCAAAACAGCGGTAGTTGCCAAACGACTGCTCCCTGAATTTGAGAATTCAGCCTGTCTTGTCTCTGCCTGGCTTGTCTTGTGCCTGGCCTGTAGGACTCACTGTGACATGGCTTAGGTGGACCAACCTCAAATGATTTTCCTCCTAAACTGTGTAAGCGCCAAGTTTACAAGTAACCCTTACTTTTCCTTACAAACTTACTTGCAGAGCATAATCCTATTATTTTCATACATTTATTCATTCAAAGGATCGGTTCATCTAAGGTGTATGAAATCTCGAGCTGCTAAAATAAAGTGGATATTTTTAGATCATATAGAACACCATGTTCTTATTAATGAAAATGTTGGTGTTTTTTTTCTGCCTTTTCAGTAGCGTAGAAAATCCAATTGGTAATCGGGAGGTGACCTAATTCTTTGGAAAAAGAGGGCAATCTGACCTGTGCTTTGCTGGCTGCTCATGTAAATTACTGAGAGCTCTATTTACATCAAGGATCATACTTATTGCTGCAGGGCTCAGCCTTTATGGTGGCTGATTTCCAGTTTTAAGCCCTCAGAGGTTTCCTCTTTTGGGAGTCTTTTCTCCCACTGCAAACAACATTTGATGGGTGTTGCATTCAGGTTTTTTGAGAATGACGGGTTCAGCTAGTCTGTAATAATGGATTCATCTGGCTTGCTCACAGATCTATATATATATATATATATATATATATAATATATATATTATATATTATTATTAATATATATTATTGTTTTTTTTTTCTTTTCAAACAATGTGTGCAAATTATAAATTATGATGCAGGGGAACTGGAAAGCATGTGTGTTAAAGATTAAGCTTCCAATAAAATTGTATTTATTTGTAACCTTTCTCTTGCCTGTTTATGATGTTCAGTTATGTTGAGTTATTCATTATAATTATATATGTGTATAGTAGGTTGGGCCAGCAGAGTTGAAAATCGTCACATAGTTTGAATGGACAGAGAAATTGCGGTTAGAATTCTCCAGACCAGGTAAAGACAGGTACTGGGAGAATGATACAAAAAGACAAGGGAAAAATAGAAGAAATACAGTACATGAAATGACATTTGAAGCTACTTGCCTGTTCTTCATATGATTTTGGTAAGTGCTGGTTATTTTCCTTAATTTATTGTGTACAGATAGAGTAATTTGGTGAATTTGCTTTGGAAAGGAATGCATAATTGTCTTGACTTGACAAAATATTTTCGACTCATTCTTTTTGATCATTCTACAAGACACATTTTAGTAATGGAAAACCATAAATCATTATTATGATATCAAACAGAAGATGTACTGTTATTCAGGATCCCTGGGATGGCTGAACTGATATCGTTAACCGTTATATTTGGCAGGCTACATTAATAGCCCCACAGCATACAGTTCTCTCATTTATGATAATGAACATTAACAATGTATCATAGTCATTCAAATATAAATCAAAATGAAACTAATCAATCATGATTATCAGGGTTCGGAAATATTTAACTACAGGTGGATTTTGGTAGGCAATAACAAAACCAGTTTTGGAAAAACAATCTTGTCAATTTAATGGTAAGTGAGTTCTACCTAAAAAAAAGTCTGGTCAGCTTTGGCCACAAGCAATTGCTTATCCTAAGAGTTTCAGATTTGCTGCAATTTATTTGAAGAACTTTAATGAATTAACCTTCACATTAGGCCCACAGGCATCCTTTGTTCTTCTGTATTCTTTTTATGTTGCCATGGTTACTGAAACTCTATTTCCTGAAGATTTGAAATGCTTTGAAAAATACAAAAGGGTTAAATGTAAAATATACTTACATCTTTTTACATGAAAAGTGCAACCTTAAATATTAGTTTACTGCTAAGGCAGAATGACATTTGCTAGTTCCCCCCTCCCAACAATATATCCTGTAACTACCAAGACCTGGTGCAATGGAGATTGCCAAGACTATAATATTTCAGAGATAATTTCTATGTATTTAACCTTTAACTACCTGGAACATGCATGTTTAATATTAATGCACTTTAGAGGTCCTACCTAAATACAGGACATGTGTTGTGCATATAGTTTCCATATGTTTTTAATGTGTTGTTTTTCTGACAACAAACTGCAGTAGCCACCTGTAGTAGCTGCAGACGTGTATTTAAAAAGGTCACATTTCTCTATGCACTGCAGGTGTGTATTTGAGATCACTTGAAAACTGTGCAGCTATAGCCATTTAACGATTTTTCAAATTGGTACATATGTTATGGTAAAAGTCAGAATATTGGCAGTTTTTATAATTTACCGGTAAATGTTGACAAAACGGTAAACATCCAAAATAAACATGATAATGCTTTTACTTCAGAAATGTACTGGTAAATCCAAGAATAATCAAGTAGCTTTGGCTAATGAGCGAATGCCTCACTTTTGGACATTGTAAAGCTTCAGGAGTCCTGTGTAAATCTAAGTTCCATGAAATGCTGCAATAAATAAGTAAATATATCTATTCACTGCCTGTCAGTGGGGCTTTGTGTCATAACCAAAGTGTGATTTTCTGAATAGCAATCTATTACTTCATAGTTTCACACATTTACCAATATGCTTTGGTAAATCAGAAGAAATAACCAGTAAATGTCCAAAAAAGCCATTTATTTCTTAATAATTCCAGCTATATTTAATAATACCACCTTATTTGGTACAGGTTGACATTTACTGGTAAAACTTAAGATTGTCCAGATTCTGACTTTTTGCATAACATATACAAGTATATTAATTAAAGAAAAGTACTTCACTGTGTTTAATATATGTTGTAATATGATTTACAAAATAAACAAACAACATATTGTATGATGCCAAACACCTGTGTATCAGATGTTATTGGCATGATAAGAAGTGAAGGGACTGAGGTTGAAAGTTGAGGTCTGTTTATGCTCTACAAGTGTTGCTATAACCCTATACAGATGCTTGTAGTATTATAATATTCTGCTTTATTGTTACTATTCAAGTTAAAAAATCCAATGATGAAAAAGGTGTTGTTAAGTGGCTAAGATACATGGCTTGTTGTGCTGTCAATGTTTGATTGGGATTTCAAGGGAATCCCGACAGGTGTCTCAGGTATGATTTTTTAAAGCAGGTGATGTAGCAATATTGAGAACCCTTCAAATTGATAGATTTACTTTTTTTAGTAACATCATTCAGAATTCTAAAGAAACCTATGAATCTGTCTTCCTCACAGAGATAGAATTGAGCAATTAAGAGAGATGCTTCACTTAACAGTTGCACTGTTGAACTTTTGACTTTTTTTTTCTGTCAAAATAAACGGTATTTCACATCTCCTTATATAAGCTGTCAGTTCCTGTCAAGATATGGAATCACTGCAATAAGGAATTCTGAGCAGCTGGTTATTAAATCATGCATACCAAAGTGGTTTTATTAAACTAATTGACCTACATAGCTTGATTGTTTATGCTATAAATAAAAAGTGATGATCAGCCTGGTAGAAATCAAATAAGAACCCAAATTATTTTCCAAAAGTAAACATAACACATGAATAAAATATGTTAAAATGACAGCACTGTTTTCAAACTATGCTCTGGGATGTATAATGTTTTTTTTTTTTTTTTTTTCTAAGTCATGTCTGATGTTAGTTACTAAGCATGGCTTTATTTAAATGAAAGAATATGATTTGAAAGAAAGAGTGACAGACACTAAGGTCAAGATTTGCCTGGATGCTGCATACAAGTTTAAGTTTCAGTTCACTGTAATTAGTTAACACATTTTCATGGCAGTCCAGGAAATCTATGTATCAGGATGTATTTGCAGCCTGTTTTATAAGCCACTATATTGCTGCATCTAAAACATGTTCCCTCGTTTGAGGCTGTTGCATTTTCTTTTTGTCCGATTGCAGATATTTGTACAGATTATCAGGCAATTGCCAAGTGCATATTGCCATGATCAAAGTCAATTTCCTCTCAAGCTTAATTAAACCTGCAATAGCATTCTGGTTTATGGTGAAAATCTTATAGAAATGAGTTTTATTTTCTGCACTGTTTATTTAAAAAAAAAACAACATGCAAACAACTAGACCCCAGGTTAATGAAATTCATTGTTATGGGCATGATACCATCTGCTGATTTTTAGACATTAGACAAATGTGTATTTAAATCTTTGGATGGCCCATCTAGGTTTTTTTTTCTGAAAGTATCCATTTGATTGCATTGATGTTTTTAAAATACTTTTCTTTTAACATTTTCCCCATTTCTATGCAGTCTCTTTTTGTCCACACCTCTATTTTTGTGCAAGTCGTATTAAATTGCTCTTGTGGTAATAAGCCACTTTAGATCTGCATTTACCTTTAGAATTTGAGTGAATGGAATATACTGATTAGCTCAGGGCATTTTGAGGATTAATAACTTATTATCAAAAAGCAGATTGGAATGGTAGGCTGTCGTTTGCTGCTGGCATAAATAAAGGTATCAAAGTGAAAATAAAACAGAACTGACATGTTTTTTGTTTGTTTGTTTTTTTTCCCCCGTTTTTTTTTTTTGTTGCCCTGTTTGGCTGTGAGCTCATCATATAGTTGAAGGTTGCTTATCATCTCTGTTGATTTCACCCTCAGATGCAGGCTCTGGGACACTACCTTACATATAAGACAAGCTCAAGCGCTATGTAATGCAATTGAGACCCTTTTCCCTATTAGCTAAAACACATGACCAAATGTAGTTTGTGCTATTGCCCTCAAACTGACCTATAATCACAACCTCGACCTTCTGGGCTTATAACTCAGTGTCTGGCACTTTTTCAACCCTTGGGACAGTAGTTTTCTACTATAAGCCTCCGCTCCCATCAATATTTGTATACTGGTGCATTTTATAATTAGGGCCTGCCAGATTGAAGTATTGTTGTGTCTTTTTTGACGACCATAAAACAAAAACTCTTTTAACTTAATGGTTACACTTTGACATAATTCCCATAAATTCTAAAAGATGACATGCTATTCCCATGGCGTTTTTCACTTGAATTCATTATAAATTAATGCCCATTTTTACATTATCTTCAGGACGATAAAAATCACTACAAAATAACAACAAAGATGTTACTCCTATGCAGTGCTGTCAAACTTTATTCGACTTTATTGTTAGCACCCTATTTTTGTAGTTGATAACAAACGACAACACCATCTAAAATACTATGAATTGTTATCTTTACCAAGGACAGTTTTTGATCTGTTGTGAAATTCTTCTTATTCACATCCTATATTAATAATTTAACTAAATTGTCACCAGGTAAGGTCATTTCTGCTGCAATTGTAAATGCCTTTACCATTATAAATAGCACACATGGTTGGCATTTTCATATAAGTTATGTTGTATATGTATTATGCATGCAAGTCATAAAGAATCTCTCTATAAAAATATATTGTCTCCCCAGGAATGTGTGATAACACCCGAAGTATAATTATTGGGAGCTGGTCCCTATTGACTCCCATTAGATTCTGTCCAGGACATTTTTAACATGGTGACATAAGCATGAGTGATATTAGGTGTGTTGGATTTACTATATTTATTTATTTTCAGTTTAAACAAGTTGTTTTTATAAATCACTTAAATATCCTTGCTATTATATGGTCTGCAAACACAGTAAAGGGAAACAGAGTGGAGCTTTGCAAAGAAGCATGTTGGCTGAAAGCCTTTTAGGCTGGAAAGAATTAAGCAAGCCTTAAATCAAGAAGTTCTTGTGCCTCCCCATAAGCATCCTTAATGATGTAGATCAAATACTCCACTAAGCCACATTCATTTCCTGCCATTTTCATTCAGTGTTGTGATGTCCACAGTTCCCAAAACCCCTATAATAGTGCTACGTCAGATTTTGGCCATGTCTGTTTAGAATAAATACATAAGCATTATTGCACAACCATACAAAGCATTAACACTCACACTGTGAAGAATGTTCTGTGAATTATTTTACAGTATATCCCCTGTGCAGGATTTTCACATGAGAATTTTAAAAGTTAATATATTTTATTTTTATTTTATTTGAAGAATATTAGAGGTGAGGGATGTGTTGGCTTATTTATTTAGGCACCACATTTTGTATTTTTGGCTTTGATATATTTTTGCAACTGCCCCTGTGGTTCAAAGTCCACCGTTCTAATATTCTTTTTATATATTGTGAGTTTTTTTTTTTTTTTTTTTTAAACAAAACCGTTTTCAAACTTATAATACATCTGAATAAACAACACAGTTCTTTGAAAACTGCCCAGTTAAAACCACACACCTAAATATATATATATATATATATATATATATATATATATATATATATATATATATATATATATATATCACCACAGGAACATGTCACAGGGAGCTCGCATATCAAACTTAACAGTTTTCATTCATTATAGGGATCTATGTTTGACGTAATGACTTATTTAACGAAAACCAATCCAATATGTATATTATGATCTTAATACAAATCTCATAAAATGCCATTGCAGTGTAAATTGGTGAAAATCAGTGAAACCTGCCCAGAACCACTTTAGCAAATAAATTGCTGATATTATGCACTTGTCAGCTGGATGTTTTTATTGCTGATTGTACACTTTATCAACATTAACAGGTGACAGCAAGAAAAGGTATCTTTAGCATAGACCTCATACCTTGCATAAAACATGCAACACAATTGTTTTTTTTTTATTTCTAATAGTAGCTGTTTTTGTGATTTATAGTCTACGTTTTCATGACATATAATAAGTAAATATGTGTAGGGTGTCTCTTCTTCTAACATAAATCATTGTGTGAGGTTTTAGCAGGCAGAACCTCCCAGCTTTGCAGTCCTCCTGCAAAAATGTACAAGATGACATCTTTTATAACAATATACTATAACTGTTTACATTATGTATCTCTAATTACTGTGAATTTGCATAGTAGTTACTTAGTAAATACTTACACACA
Organism: Polyodon spathula; assembly: GCF_017654505.1. NCBI lineage: Eukaryota > Metazoa > Chordata > Actinopteri > Acipenseriformes > Polyodontidae > Polyodon > Polyodon spathula. The sequence continues at coordinate 40,254,746 of NC_054542.1, read as the reverse complement.
ATTACAATATCATTATGCATAGCTACAATGTATATGTACAATATATATTGTAAAATAGCAGGGAGGGGGTTGACTGAATGATGTGTGTGTGTGTGTGTGTGTGTGTGTGTGTGTGTGTGTGTGTGTGTGTGTGTGTGTGTGTGTTGAAACCTTTGGAAATTAAGTGTTTGTGTAGCAGGTAAATGGCTTGGCCGTCCTGCATGTTAGTTAGGTTCCTGTTGGTGTATAGTCAGAGCTCCAAAACGGAGTTAGGTGTTTATTTCTGTTTTGTTTTATGTTTATTAAAAGTGCGCGTCAGCGCTAAATCAATTCCATTTCTCTTAAAGGGGCAACGAACGTGAAAAGTGCAAAGAATCTTTTATATATATATATATATATATATATATATATATATATATATATATATATATATATATATATATATATATATATATATTTGGTTGTTCAGATGTTTATGTGAGGTACTCAATAAAAATTTTTAAAAAAACTAATTGCATCTGTCTGTTTCTCCTTTCATTATACTATTTACAATGTTTTAAATACAGCTGTCAGAAAGACTGCTGTGGGACTTCTAGGCATAAGTATATCTCAGGTCCTTCTAGTGCTAAATCAGTTTTACTATTAACACGTTTTTCAGTTGTGATTGAGATACACGAATGGCTTAACAGGCATCAATTGAATTATTAGAGGCGAGTAGAAAAGCCAGCCAAAAACCAGAAGCTCTCTCTCTATATATATAACCTTAACCACATTCTAATTAGGTGTAAGTATACAGGTATTTACTAAGTAACTACTATGTAAATATGCAGTAATTAGAGACACTAAAAATACAGTGTTAACAAATACACGCTATACTCAACAAGCATAAAGTAATTACATCAGCGCACCAGACATGAAACCACCAGGATAATCCAGAGCATATGTTTACATTTGCTGAATTTAGTTGCTTAATCATTTTTGTTCTGAAATTGCATCAACAAGCCTAAAGCAATGCTCAAAGGAGTTAAGAGGAATATTACTCAAAATGAGGTGGGTACTATTTTATTATACTTCTACACCCATTATTGCTGTTTTTTAGAAAAATAAGTTTTAATAATTCAGCAAGACAATATCTTATTAAGCTAAAAAAAAAAAAGAAAAAAAGGTGAGAGTGCTCTGTGCCACCTTCCCAGCAAGCTTTATGTTGACGAAATAAAATAAAATAAAATATTGCTCTGAAATATGTATTACATAACAGTAAGGCAAAAGGGCAAATTGACTCAGCGCTAGCTAGTAATTTATATGATGAGTAACCTTGTTAATCAACCTCTTGAATGATCCTTTCGGAAGTGCTCTGCACTAGGCAATGTTATTAGAATGGCTGTAAGCGCCACTGATAACATGAACAGTAGCTGGAGAGGGAAGAATGTAGTATGTTGCATGCATCATAAAGGCAATCTGCAAACATGTCCTACCAGGAGACCATGCTTTACCAAGATACTTCAATTTCCATCCATGCTGCTTTAGGGAACAACACAAAACCTTCGCTTTCATTATGCAACGAATACACTGAATTTATAATCCACAATTACAAGGAAGGACCTTTTGTCCTTTTTTTTTCATTAAACCTGTAACATCTGTTACATGTAACTTGTGTTGTTTTTTTTTTATTATTTTTACAGCAAATGTCTAAATGCTGTATTTTAATAAGATTCAAATTTTTTAGAAAGCAAAACATTCACATTATTCCAACATTAATTGCATATTAAAATATGTGCTATTCTATTAATTGTTTGTTAATATTTATTTAAGACTTTTATATAAATGGATTAATGTTATTGTATTTAGGTACAGTACACACAGTGCTATACTACAGCAATGAAATTAGTTTTTCCAAGAGGAAATTATATAAATCACAGTAATCGCTTCCATATTTTGCTAAGCCACTGCTATTTGTAGTCTGCAATTACCCTGACATCTGGCAAAGTGCTGCGTCTGAATATTGATTATTCCAGTGTCATTCATTAGTTAACTTTAATGCAGGTGAATTATTTTACCAATTATTGATTATCTTCTAGCTTAAATAATATATTATTTTCTACCACACAGCAGAAATTTGTCAAAATATATATGGTCACTGTAGTATCATAATCTATCACAAATAAAATCTGCAGTGCAAAATAATACACGAAGTAGAGAAAACATACAGTGAATATACAATATATATGTAAAGAAATTGCCAGTAAAAATGTAGAAAAAAAAGTATAGAAAATTAGATTATTTTTTATTTATCTAATGCAGGAGTGTCAAACTCAGTTCCACCACGGGCCACTTTGAGAAATCAAATTGATTTTGCCCTCCCACCCCCAAGAAAAGTGCATATGAATGCTGTGACCACTTATTAACCATTTATTATTGTTAGTATGAAGTATCTGTTGTGTTTCAATAAGATTAAGTAGACTAGTGTTTCGATGTGTGTCTCATGTTTTTAATCTCACTTGCACACACTCACATATTCACAATCGGCAAAACATAATAACAAACCTTTTATGACACAGACACATAACACGGTAACCAAGCTACAAGAAAGCCAGCTAGTAACCTACATCTACAGCTGTAACAGTATCACTCAGGCCAAACTAATTTCAGATAGGATTTGAGATATTTAAACATAAATAAAACATATATTTATATCACATATGGTATTCACTTGGAAAACATAAATAAAAATATCTGTCCAGGCATTCAAACATAAATAAAACATATTTTTACATCACATATATTTATGATATTCACTTGCAAAACATAAATAAAAAAATCTGTCCAGACATTTAAACATAAATAAAAATATCTGTCCTACCTAGGCCTATTTGCTACACCTGGCCCCTTTTCTTTTAGGTAAATTGGTCAATCTTGGGGGCAAAACCCTGCACTGAGGCAACTGTCAGGATGGATTGAAGATTCCATCACTTTCATGTACTGCCCCTCTTTTCTGACTGTTAAGCCCTGGCCACTCTTGGTTGCCCTGTCATGCTTTTTTTCTCTGATATGTCTCCAGGTTAGGCCATTGTTTCTTTACTTCCTCAACTACAATTGAAATAAAAAGTATATGCTTGTAATAGCCTATACTGCACAAAATCCATGTTTTTTATGTATGCTATCAGTTCATACTTTCATGGTTTATAATATATATAATTCATGCCGAAGTCCACGGCAATGTCTTTCCATATGTTTTTTTTTTTTTTTCCAATGTCTTTGTCATCTTATAAAAAAAAAAGTAATTTTTGTTTGGCGGCACACAGAATTAGTGTTTCCATTTTGTTCAGGGAACTGAAAGAATCCATGTGTCTTCCCAGTCATTTTTCATTGGTCAATGTAATTTTTAATGCACATCAATTGAAGCATCACCGTTGTTTGATAATTACGGACCCAGTGTGCAAGGTGCAATAGGGAATGCACATGATCGTTTCTTTCTTCTTAGACACGCGTTCGAATCAAATGCATCATCGGATCCAGTGTGAAATGGCCTTCACACTCTCACAATTTACACACAGATATATCTACCATTCTCCATAGATTGAGTTTATACCATAGGATATACAGCGTGGTAGCTTTCTCTAGTGGTCTGGATATATTTTAACATTATAACATATTAACTATCTTTACTTACTTTAATATAACATACCTATGTATTCCTTCCGTGCCACCAGTTGCAAAGGTTTCTGGCTGATTTGTGGCTGTCGTACACAAAAACATAACGACAAGCAACGAATCCAGTCACACGTTCATTGTTTTCATTTGCTACGATTCCAAAAAAATGTTACACTTCTGATTTACCTCTTGAACTATTATCAGCTACATGATATAAACCTTGCTCTACCTTTTTGTTTCACCTCATCCACTGACATTTTTTATATCACCAAGCAAGACATGATAAAAGGATCTTGTGACGTATCAAACAAGAAGAAATATAAACCGAGAACACTGCTTAGTCAGCTGACTCCTCCCTAATCGCCCCCTGATTTTTTGGTGATTCAAATTCAGACCCGAGCCTGACCCAAATTGACTCGAGCCTGATTTTTGGACCGGCACCACAACTGAAAACCGAAAGTTCACATTCCAACCCGAACCTGATCCACTTTTAATTTTTTTTTTTTTTCAGTATGGGAGCAGCTGAGGTAAAAAGTTTGCTGTCAATATGTGAAGAGCATAACATTAAAGCCCAGCTGGGGTGCTCTGGTTCTGTCAGAAATATAAAAATCTACGAAAAGATTTCAAGCTGCATGGGATGGAGTGGAAATCCAGTTGAGCTACTGACATCAAAATATGAGCTTACAATGATCCAAGAAAAAAAAAAAAAAAAGCTTAAAAGAAAACTACAGGATGTTGATTTGATTAATTTCTTACCCATCCCTTTTGTATTACACATATTTGGCTAATGCGGATAACGTGCTGGTCCCATTGGGTGTGAATAGATTAGTTGAGAATTATAGTGAAAAACTGTTGCCCCACTGGTACAAAAGGGACAGAAAGTGGGCACTAATGCCTGTTACCTCAGGATGGGCGCTTTATTGCTCACTGGAGGTCACTTTTTTAACCTAAGGAAAACCGTTTCTTATTGTAAGGTGAAAACTGCAGTAAATATGTGTTTTATGCAAAGTGTAATGTCAAACAGCTCTAGTGTTTTAAAATGAGTGATTTGAGAAGGCAATAGTTATTTTGATGGTGGAGTGACTACTGTCAGATTTGTGGACAATTGCACAAACTATTTTTGGCCTTGTGACACTGTGTTAGCTAATAGGGCTTCAAGTTTCATTGTAATAGTTTAGTACAAAATATTCTGTAGCATTTGCAAGTGCTTAAGAGGTAACAAAGGTTTTGAAGTTCCATGAAGTTCAACTTTTCATTTTGAATACGATTTTAACTGTGACCTCTAAAGGTACAACAGTCTCCAGTATGGTCCCTGGCACCCATGCTCTCTGTGATAGCCAGTGGGTCCCTTTCTGCTGGAAAATTTGACCTGTCATTCATAGATGAGATGAGGCTTCTTCAGCAGGGGCAGGAAGAAAACAGGTAGCTGCAAACTGAGTGATGCAGATAAAGGGTGCTACATCATACCAACAGTCTGTGAATGCCTTGGTTGTTTAGAACTCAAACCTCCATAGAAGAAAATACAGTGGAGGGACGACCACAAAACTGTATAATGCCACATACGGGGGCATGCCTTACGTTATGCCGTTATATGGATAATATGGATCTGGATACTAGTGAAGGGATGGTATATAGGGCTTTTACATGTAATGTCAAACACAATGGAAGCCGTTCGCAAGTTACAACATTCCCTCCTGTGTGCCATCCTTCCCCCCCTGTGACTCCACCATCCCCTCCCGTATATCTACCTGTCTGTCTGCTATCTCCTCCTGGATGCACTCAGATCACCTCAAACTCAACCTCTAAATCTGACCTCCTTTTCATCCCCTCCTCATCTTCCCCCTCTTCTCATGTCTATCTCTATTCCTCTGGAAGCTACCACACTCTTTCCCTCCTCCTCAGCCAAGAACCTTGGTGTAACCCTGGACCCCTGCATCTCCTATTCCCAGCACATCCCCACTCGCACCTGCCGATTCTTCCTCACCAACTTCTCCACGTAGCTCCTTGTTCAGGCCCTGGTGCTCTCCCGCCTAAACTACTGCCTGATCACTGCTTGCATCCAGTTCAAGACTCGCCTACCTATGCCTTGACCAGTCTGCACCCAGCTACCTCCAGACCCTCATCTCAAATTACACCCCCACCCAGCCTCTCCGCTCCACCTGCACTAGAAGACTGGCTGTAACTCCACTACACTCCCCTGCCTCCAGTGCCCGCTCCTTCTCCACCCTCGCCCCACAGTGGTGGAAAGACCTTGCTATGGATGTCAGGACTGCCCAGTTCCTGACCACCTTCTGTTGCCTCCTCAAGACACATCTCTTCAGACAACACCTGGAAAACTCTGCCTTTAATGCACTTTAACTTGCACTTATCTGCTCCCTATTGTACTGTATTCAATCCTGCACTTAACCCAATCTGTAACCCAATCATCAGCTAACCCTGATGTAACTGTCAACACTGTTATCTGCTCTTGAACTGCCCCAATATCAAATCGTACTGTGTGTTGTATTTGCTCTTATTAGGACTGAAGTCAGTCTATTTTGTATCTTGCTCTTAATTGTACTGTAATTCTTGATATGTCTTATTTCTATAGAACTGTAAGTCACCCTGGGTAAGGGCGTCTGCTAAGAAATAAATAATTATAATAACAATTAATGTTACAATGTGTCAGGTTGGTGGCGCTAAGACACAGAGCTCAATGACATGCTGTTGGGCTCGATTGACACTTTAAATATACTCCATCCTGTTTTAAATAAAAAGATCTGGAATCTTATCCATTAAATAGATCAAAACTGAACAAGGATGTGTATTTTTGGTGAAAATATTGTAACAACATAACATAGTCGTACAATTTTTCAAACAACCGCACCCAGAAAATGCTATTCAAAAGTTTGTAATGCTGTATAGTTTCAGTTTGTAAAAGGTGAACCCCTTCCCTGCTAGAAGTAAATAATTGAATTGCCATTTATATGCGATCCCCCAGTTTGGATCAAAAAGCTAAATGTCATCTGTTTAGGTAGAGTAAGCAGTGATGAAATAACTCCCCTGTTTCCCTGGAGCTGTTCCAAATAGATTTTATAAAACACACTCTAATTCCCCCTGAGAATCTAGCAACAGATTTTTTTTTTGCCTTTACAAATATACGATGAACTCTTGTTTAAAATGCTGCCTATAGTATATGTATGCAGGAAAATAAAATATTGATTTAGTTGTCAGTTGTTTGATTTAAACTTTCACAATTCATATTGTAGTTCTCGTGAGCAGTTTCCTGTCAAACTTTTTCAATACCACCTATGATTCTAATTTTACAATCAACATGTATTCGTAATAGAACCACAAGTCTTCAAATGTCCTTCTGTAACTGTGACCGGTATTATTATTATTATTATTATTATTATTATTATTATTATTATTATTATTATGTAAATGTATGGTTTTGAGTTTGTGTTTTGTTATTGTTTTACAGTATGGATGGGGTTCAAATTCCCCATCCAGCTAAACTCATGCAGACTGTAACTGTCACCAGCTTGATTAATTCATTACTAGACAGTCACATGTATATAAACCCACAGCTTTGGCTGAATGTGATTAGTGTGCTCAGAGGTGGAACGAGAAACGTGAATCATGAAATTAAAAGAATCCAGTACAAAACAATTGCTACCTGTGCTGGTTTTTCACCAGCACGATACTTGTTTTGTTCAGTAACTGTGTTTGTTGTTTGTCTGTTTTGGCCACCGTGCTGTTTTGTTTGTTCAGTGTTTTGTTTTGTGTTAAATCATTTTATTTATTATACAATGTGTGCAGCAGTGCTTCACCAGTAGTACAGGCCTGTGAATTAATTAAAGAACAATGCCATGAGGGAGTATCTCTCTTTACAAACGTATTAATGATTCAATGTAAATATACTTTATAAATTCTGGATTTAACTGGAGCAGTCCACTCATAAAGTAAATCAGCACAAATGTCAATGTTGTTCTAACGTTTTTAATTTGGTGCCTCGTTCTAATAATCATTCTACAATTCTGTCGACTTCCTATACATAAAATAAAATAAAAGGTGCAGCTACCGTTTCTGATCATTTCTTCCGATATCAGTTTCTCCTGTTGTTTTAGATTATATTTTAGTGTGAGTTTATTTGAGTGTTTTCCTTCCTGTCATCCACTCCCTACAAAAGTAAGTTTAGCAACAGTGTATTCCACTATGCCGATACTCCACATTTCATCTTCGAACTCTGGTTTTTCACACAGAAGGAAACCTGGGTACAAAACCAGAGTGCGAAGATGAAATGTGTAGCTGTACAATTACTTGTATAATTGATGGTAACTTGGATTTTTTTTTTTTTTTTGATGATTTATCATTTAATTTATTGACTGAAATGATAAGTGGACTTTATGGAATTATATCTGTTTCTCTGGTTTGAATCACTTTTCTGAGGTAATTTCTCACATAATGAATAGTGATGTTTTGTTATGTTTTTTTTTTTTTTTTTTTTTTTTGGGGGGGGGGGGGGGGGTTCTGCTTGGGTTGGGTTGTTGTTTATATACAGTGTAGTTTATATATAGAAAAATATATGCTCTGCTGTGCATTAGAAAAAAAAAAAATGTATCAAGGAGTTTTTTGATATCATAAAACTCGAGTGGTTTATGAAATATTTTCTCCATGTACTGCAGTCCATAAGTTGTTTTTTATATTACATGGACTAAAAAAATTATGATCAAATATGTTGTTGCTCAAGATATCTATCAATTCAGAATAGAATGTTCAGGGTTCACTTTCACTGTTGTCTCTTTTCATAATTCAGAAATGACAATAACAAGTGTTGAATTCAGAATAGTATTATATTTAATGAACTTATGATAATTTTACTACTTAGGATTTAATTGTTTTATTTACAATATAATTTAATATCAAGTTTGTAAGAAGCACGGTGGATTAACATTTAAACAGAGTCACTGTCTGTGTTGAAGATCACTTGTGGTCTGCGGCTCTTCGTCGACAGTGCTTGATTACAGATTTGGACCGGAACTGCCTGGTTGAAAGAGTTCTGAAGGTGGTTTGCTGGATTTAGGGTATGATTTAGTATCCCAGCCAGCTGGTGGAGCTTTCTCCTCTTCTCTCGCTGTAGGGGGGGTGTTTGCTTGCTGATGCAGTTGTCTCTGAGGAAAACTCTTGTCTCCGAGTTGCTGGTGTTTGAACAGACCATATTGTGCCAGGTTCAAACCCATTACCGTCTTTTTTAGTTGTGCAGAAAATGAAATTTACCAGGTGTGTGAAGCTTGATTTCTGTGCTTTCTGATCACAGTTAGATGAGATTTTACCAGAGCCAAGTCAAATGTGGCTGTGATTACACTGTCTTGTTCACTAATAAAAGTGTTTCGAGCATTAGTGTTGACTGGGTGTTGAAAACAGGACAACATCTTGAGCTAAACTTACATGTCTTACCCGTGCTTGCTCAACTAGCTTTCACTACATTAAGTTTCACATCCAAAAGTATGAGGAACAAAGGCAGTATCTCATCTTTTTAATTCTGTTTCTTTTTTTATGTGTCATGGCCTGTATTAAAAAGTCTCGTTAACATTAGGTCTGAGCCATTTTTGCCTGTTTTTTTTACTGTTGTTAGATTTGTGCCTATAACTCTTTAACTTTAAAGGTTACAGGTACATGTCATACATGAAATTAATATGCATACACTAGCCTTCCATAAAAAAAAATTAAAAGAAAGTTGAATAGTCTGAAAATATAAAAAAACAAACAAAAAGAGACACTTTTCAGAAGAAAAAAAACATTATTTTGTAAAAAAAACCGTATAATGTTTGTAAAAAAATATTTTAACATGGCCAGCTCAAATCTGACAGTATACAATGAAACTTCAACATGTAGGGAACATGGGAAAAAATGTGAACAAATTGGATAGTAAATAAGGGAATTATTATTTACAAAAGGGACCAAAAACAGCCAAAAAAAAAAAAGATTTATTTAAAATGTGCAAAACAAAACAAAAAGAAAAAAATAAGAAACAAAACCCCTTTGAAATTATTCGTCCCAGGTAACCTGATCATGTGGCACAGTGGCTTGAATGGCCAGCAAGACGGCTACCAGGGCTACATACCCCTAACAGCACATGCTTCGTGCATCTGATCCACAAACACAAAAAACTAATATAACGTTACCAGAAAATAGGTCCTTGTGCCTTCAATGTCACCATTTCTCTTATTTTGTAAACATTTTGTGTGAAAATGTTTGCTTACTGAGCCAGGGTAGGTCTATTATCTGCACTGCACAACATTCCAATCCACTCGCATTCAATCTCCAAATATGGAAATACACAAGTAGAACCTTGTTTCAAATCTTGACTCTCCTCTTTCCAATGACGAATCGTAAGCAGGGCTGTCTCTCACAGTGCTTGAGTAAAAACAGTTAAAGACCCATGTCGCCGGTGGGATATTTAACATTGGGCTGGCCCTAAAGAGTTTAGAAAGGGTTATGTTTAATCCCATCTGTCAACATTAACTCAGCCATAGTGAGATTTGATTCAGCATTTTAAATCATAACTTTTGTTGAAGAAATAGGTAGCATAAATACATGTAGCATTTCCTTGCTCTTTTACAATAGGTTATTACCCTTTTAGTCCCTTCCCATATTGCTGGTCTCGCTGGCTGGGATATGGATTTATGTAAGATTATAAACTCAAAAGGTGGTGAAAGTAAAGAGACAGTGAGTTCCCACAGGAATGCTATGTGCTTCTGTGCTTCTCTTAGGCTGTGACAGATAAATATAGGGTATTCATTCTTTGTGTTGGTGGAATTCAAAAATAAAATAAAAATACATATTTTAGGAAGCACAATATTGGGATGTCTGCAGATTTTCAGTTACTGGGGCACGTTGATAACATCTGCCTAACTGCAGATCACTGACTAAAGGACACTTGACTTCAACTGGGATTATACAGTAATCCAGACTAAAATGATGAAATGTTCTGCATGAAGGAGTGGGCCAAAATTCCTCCACGACGCTATAGGTATCAAAATTTTGTGTTATTTGTTCACTCAGGGTCCCTTTTATCTAATATTAGATTTTGGTTGAAGATCTGATAATATTCAGTGTCAGAAATATGCAAAAATGCAGAAAATCAGACAGGGGGCAAATACTTTTTCGAGGCACTGTATGGGATGGTTGACAATTAATTCTCCCTGATGTCCCAGATTTGTCTATCTTCTGGAAATTCAGACTTCTTTAAACCTAATCTCACTCACCAATAGAGATGTGCAATCCTAATGAATGTACATGTTCTCATTTGCATGTCTTTGATGGCAGTTCTCCCATGCCCTGCAGCTGGGTGGAAATTATTTCACACCCACATATAACAGGCAGCAATAATACGAGTTTTTGTAACTTTCTTGTAATTATGTGACCCTTAAAGCTGCTTTACAGGATCTAATGATAAACCCCAGGCTTGAATTGTGAAGCCTCCCTCATTTGCACTTGACAAGTAGTTATTAGCCTGCACTAGCTGACAAGAATAGTTGACAGGAATTGTTTCAGAAAAAAAAAAAAAAAAAAAAAAACACCTAAACAAGACAGCATCTTAAATAAATCTTGTATTGCTAATGTGTTCTTTGTGAATTGCTTTTCACTCTATCAAAGTACTGATTATTCACACGGCACTTGAGAGTCTAAATACTGTGTATTGAAAAAAAATAAAAAATCAATAATCACGGTATAGATTAATGCCGTTGACAGCCTAACCAGGATTGGAAAATGTCACTGGCTTCAGTTCTTTCTCCTCCTTCATATTCTGGTTTAAGGTAGAATCTACAGGAATTATTTTAAAAAGCTAATTATATTAACTGTTAACAAGCTCACTTTCTTTAGACAAGAAGAAATTCAGCTACGAATCTGGAAAAATCTCCAGTAGCATGTCAAAAAAAGGTTGTTTTTTTTTCCATATGCTTAGGATTCTAAGTAGTTGTTAGTTGCAATTAGTTTAGAAGTCTGATTTATTTTTAGTTTAATTTATTTTTCGAATCAAGGGATCTAGAATACAACAAATAACAAATAAATAACTAAGTACAATACATAAGCAATATGGGGCTGGCAGCATATATCTCCAATAGTAAAGAGAAGTTTTTATTTACTGGAATAACTTCTTTATAATTAAATTTAAACAGAATAATTATCAGATGTGCTCTTTTCAGTGCATCCAGAAATTATTATTCTGCCTTTTGATGTAGGGAAAATTGGTTCAGATGTATTAATGTTTAATCGGCAATGAAATCCCACTCCGCATTAAAACATGCTTTAAGGGCCTGCTTAAAATTGATTTGGTACTGACAGAGCCTACAGTGCTGCTTTATGTTTTCAGAAACCAATGTAGATCTGAAATATGGCAGGGCTGCAGCAAGGATACATTTTCATATAAACCCAGTCAAAATGTGTAAATCGGTGAAATGACAGTATCATTGCAGCTCTTATTTCATCAGGATTAAATCAAATAGTTAACACAGCTACTGTATAAAACACAGAATACAACCTGTGCAGCATGTTACATTTACAACTTGCTATATTTAATCAAAGCGAAAGATTGCTTTTCAATGAACATGTGCAGGGACCTGTTGCATGGATTGGAGAAACAGACAGACATCGTCTAAAGAGTGGTGCAATGATCGAAGCCACCATGCAGCTGAAGAAAAAGTGGCCTTCTACAAGGGAAGACAGAGCTGTGGAAATTAATCTTGAGATGTTCCTAAAATGATGGCTTTGTGTGCGTCAAGGTGTTGGAACCAAACACGTCATCTTTCAAGGGAAACTTACAATGACCAATTAGACAGTGGAGGAAATTCTTAAAGCCATTTACTCCAGTGTCAGATTACCATCAATTAGATTATTCTTGTTTGTTTCTGTCTTGGAAATTGAACTTGTTAATGACAGTTTAAATAGAATGCTGTCAAACATACGTCACATTTGATTTGGACTGCAAAGAAACGGCCTAACTTCAGTTTAATTTACAGCAGGCTTCCTCGAGAGCTGCTGGCAAAGTTTGACAGTAGTGTGTATAACGGCTGTGCAAACCATTTCAAAGTGACTGCCCGTGTATATAGTTTAATGAAAGTTTAAAGACGTATACATTTCAGTTCAAACCTAAAGGACATTTTCTTTACATTTTTTTGTATATACATTCTTGGAAATATATCCTCCTCACACAGACCTGTAATCAGAATTCAGGTAGGTTAGACATTTTTTAATTTTTAAATATGAAGGTTTATTTATTATAACAGGGGAAGCAGTTGTATTTTTTCATTACAATATCCGTGTAGCTTTACTAGTTGCTTAATGTTGGCTACAAAACTTTTTTTTCCCCCTTTTGAAGACCTTTGCTTACACAGTTCTAAATGCACTGACTACTCTGCTACCCGTCGCTACACAGTGTGCGTGTTTGTGCACTGCCGAGTTCTGATCATTCTAATACCTGAAAATAAAATGTAACAAGATACAGGAAAATACCATGTTTTTTGGGTTACTTTTACAGCTAGTTTAAGCAACATACAGTGCCAAGAAAGTTTGAGAACCCCTTAGGATTGTCACATATTTCAAACCTAAACTGATTAAACAAATGACACAAAAAACATCATACTTTTTCAATATTTATTTATCCACAAATAATTCAACATTCAATATCCATGTGTGAAAAAGTATGTGAACCTTTAGATTCAGTAACTGGTGGCACCCCCTTGAGCAGCAATGACTTCAACTAAGCGCTTCCTGTAACTGTTGGTCAGTCTCTCACATCTTTTTTGAGGAATTTTGGCCCATTCCTCCTTATAGAACTGCTTCAACTCGATGACATTTGAGGGCTTTCTTGCATGAACAGCTCGCTTCAGGTCATGCCACAACATTTCGATGGGGTTTAGGTCCAGACTTTGACTAGGCCATTCTAAAACACAGAATTTTTTCTTCTGCAGCCATTCTTTTGTAGATCTGCTTGTATGTTTAGGATCATTGTCTTGCTGCATGACCCACTTTTGGTTCAGCTTCAGCTCACTGACAGATGGCCTGACATTTTCCTCTAAAATCCGCTGAAACAATGCAGAATTCATGGTTGTGTCAATGATGGCAAGTCATCCAAGTCCTGAGGTAGCAAAGCAGCCCCAAACCATCACACTCCACCATCATGCTTGATGGTTGGGATGAGGTTCTTCTGTTCGAACGCAGTGTCGACAAACATAATGTTTCTCTTTGAGGCCAAAAAGTTCTACCTTTGACTTGTTTTAGACAGTCAGCAATGTTCTTTTTTGAGAGCAGTGGTTTCCTCCTGGCTATCCCTCTATGAACACCATTCTTATTCAATCTTTTTCTGATAGTTGAGTCATGAACACTCACATTTGCCTGTGTGACTGTGGTCTTGAACTTTCTCCATTTGTAGAAGACTGACAGTGGATTGGTGGAGCTCCAAATCCTTTGAAATGGTTTTGCAACCCTTTGTAGACTGATGAGCATCAATAACTGTTTTTCTGAGATCCTCAGAGATTTCCTTTGATCGTGGCATGACGTGTTTCCACACACCTGTATGGTGAAGACCAAACTCACAAAGTTTCTGATCTTTATATAGGGTGGGACCCCCCAAACTCACCCTGAAGATCTACCTAATTATTTAAACACCTGATTCTAATGATCTCCTTAATTGAGCTGATAAAACCAGGGGTTCAAGTTTTCACATACCCTGAATCTTAATTACTCATTGTTTGTCTAATTCATACATCATTTTGTTTCAAAAGACATGGGATTGGTTAATATAAACCCTATTGGATATTTAAGAAAAGAAGTCTCTCATGGTAAAACTATGGAATTTCCATAATTATCATTGGGGTTTACAAACTTTTTCTCAGCACAATATTGGGCTACATTTGGGCTGGTATTTTGGTTGGCGTTGGGCTACAAACGTATTTTAGTTTCTGCCAGCCATGCCGTCATATCCAGTCACTTCTTCTACATCTTTCCACCAGTCAGGTAAGATATGTTTAACCTTTTGTGGTCCTATGTCGGACCGGGTCTGACATTACAATTTTCCCTTTCCAGGCAAAAAGACGTAAAGCACAGGTCTGTAGTCGCTATTTCTCCGGAAAAAGCTGAGAAAACCTTTCAATGGCCAAGTGATACCGATAAGAGCTGAATGAAGCCAGAAAAAAGTGTATCTGATAGCCCCATGCACCACAGAGATAACACAGACATAAACAAAGGAGATAGCTGCTTCTGCATCCAGCACGCAAAGAATATCACTGACATTTACAAATTATTTTTGAGATGTTATAGTAATAAAATAATGACTTGGATCGCATTATTGAGGAGTTTGGTGATAAAACAAGTGATCAGGAGAGAAATAAATGGATCGCTAACGGTTAATAGCTGTTTGGTGTTCCACTGGTGACAAAACTAATCATCGTCGGTTCACAGACTTGGTACAAAAAATGTCAATGCCCCAGGTGTGGAAGTAAATTGCCATTGATTGGTACTAAGTTGTAAAACCGAGGGAAGGACAGCTTTTCTTGTTTTGAAATCAAATATTTATTGAATGGATTTATTTAATACCTGCTGATAAATACTACTTAAAGGTAATTACGAGTATGAGTATCAGCTCACCCCTACTGTATTACTTTAAGTGAGACCAACATACAGTAGCTAATAGTTACAGAGCTGCTGTTCATATATGTGTATATTCTCATTATAACAGACCAAGAAAAAAAAGAATCTTGACACCATAAACATTACTGGGTTGTTTAATACAGACTGTTATTTTTTATAACCTGTAAATTTTATTAATGTTTCATTTCCTGCCTGTTCAATATCCCCTAATGTTTTTTGTCTGCTTCTCTTTTTTATGTTCCGCTGGAAGGCGTTTTCTTGCTTTCTGAATACAGCAGTATCTGAAACCTTGAAGAAAAAAAATTAAATATTTTGTGTCTCAGGGAATTAATGAAACAGGATGTTTTTCCAAACCATCTGCAAATCAGCGAAGTCCATTAGTCGGGAACTTTTTCTTAGTAAGGAAAGACATGTACAATTTTAAATGGACGTTGTGTGAATTGCTTGGAGCTACTAATAAAACAAACAAAAATGTTATCCATTTAGTTCCCAAGTTAATCATTAAACTGTCAGCTCCCATTCTCTATATAGATGCTTATCACTTCAAGACTTAATAGTATTCTGCAGGCCAAAGCTGCCTCATCTATCATTGCCAATAAATAGAGGAAATTTGCAGTCTTGTATTTGCCAGACTGAACATAAGAGCATATTCACCTTGTTAATGGGTCTCTCCCACTTAAAAAAGCCTAGAATTGGAAAGAGAAGTTGTAACAGACTTCTGGGTTTTATAATGAATGTTACCCTTTTCATGAAACATTAGGCATAACACAATACCGTGAGTTGACGAAGCTCAACAAATACCCCAATGTACCCTCCTAATAACGGTTTTCTTGATCAAAGTCTAAAACCCTGGCAACATACTGTGTAACTAAAATGAATTGCAACAGAAGCAATTGTCACAATTATGGTGCACCTGGGTCTCAAAATATTACTCTTCCCATAGCTTGTTGGCAGCAATACCAGAACATCCTGTCCCACGGCCACTCTATCTTTGCATCCTGTCTGCCTGTGTTGCCACTCGGCTGTCCAGATATGAAAGGGGGTTTCACATAACAGATGCTTTCTGATGTATGTGTCTGGAAGCATACTGTATTCTGCATGTTCGCCACAATGAGATGCCCAGTGGACAACTGAAATGAAATATACAGAGCTTCGGGTAGAGCCATTTGACATGCATTATCTCTACTTGTAGAATGTGCATGTGTGGCAGGGCAAAAGCCCTGCTGTTATAAATAGGTTTGGTGTATTTTGTATTTAAGTTTTGTATTGGAAACAGACAGTTCGAGCTACATCACATATTAGAAACCACTGTGCTGCCCCACAGAATTTACAGTACCAGTAAACATCTTCTTTACAGTTACAAAGTTACAGCTATTATAAAACTCAGTGACCAACTACCTGAAAATATGGATGTCTCTAAATATACTGAAGTACCAAAAAAGTCCCAAAAGTTGTAATGCTGATTTAGATGAATAACAAATAAACAAACTGGAAGATAGCAAAACAGAGCAAAATACCAAAAAATTACAAAGTGGCCAATTGTCGTGTTTCAGGCTAGGTTAAAACAGAAACAAATTAAAATACATATCTCAAGTGTGGAAAATGTACATCTTAACAAAATACTAAGGGACTTATATGGAAATGTAAGAAATGCACAAGGAGAAGAGCATACATATACCTACTCAGTACAGAATTGGTATATCCTGTCAAAACTCAATATCATAAGGGGTTTACTTTATGAAACTGATCTATTATATTGATCAAACTGACATAGACGTGCATTTTCAAAATAGCTGAATATATAATTGTGAAATAAAAAAGACTTGATCTTATCTGGATACTGTACCAGTACTTTTGAGTTGAAATTAATCTACGCTTGCTAAAAAAAATCTGTTAAATATTTCAAACAACAAAAATGGATATATAGCGTTTCATATTTACTTCACTGGCCTCCAGTCCCACTTTCTAAAACTCAAAACCCACAGCAGTATAATTCCTGCTCAGTTAAAGATTATGCTGTTGACAAGCATCAGCACAAATCACATGCTGTGTCACAATTAAAAGGAAATTTTATAATTGCACTAAGGGCGACATTTTATTTCCTCATAGACTTAAACAGCTTATGCTTACTGTAAGTTGAGTTCTTAAAGGTGTTAGTCAAGGGAAATATAACATATTGCTGAAACCCCTATGTGTCCTGTCTGACTGTGAGTTATATACAGGTTGCATGCCATGTATTAGCTGCACAGTATACTCCCTAAAGTGTACTATAGCGTTTTTGTTAGGCCACTATACAAGAGGTGTGTATTACACAAAAACTGTGTAGTATGTAAGAAGACCTAACCCAAGGAAACTCAGTCATCCACAATGTACACAGGGTGCATGTTATATAGGGCAAATTACAGTACCCATACTCTCTTTCTCGTTATACCCTTCGCTCTCAAAACAGTTGACTATAACATGTGAGGTGGTTTTATCTGGGGGATTCTGTAATCTTTAGGAGGGAAAGGAATGGCTTAACAGTCAGCATTCCAGATTAGGAAACAATCCTGGTATATGAAGGGCTTTGACTGACCTTAAAATTATAGTGTCTAGAAACTGAAAAAAACTAGTAAAATGATTTTCCTTGAACTCCAAAAACTCAGTGCCAGTATTTGAACCCCATCTCTCACAATCAAGAAAACTTGCTGTGAACCATGCTATCAAAGAATACCTGGTAACGTTGAGAGCTATTCATTACATCATATTTTAGAATGTTTACTGTACCTAATGACTGAAAATAAGTCATGAAAACTGAGCACTTCCTTTACTCTAGTGTGGTATCCAATTTTACTTACAAAGAAAATGCATGCTAGCTATGAAACATGCGCTACTTTCAAAACTGCCCATGTAAGACAAGTTACTGCATCATTATATTATCTAACCCCTTTAAACTGCAAACTTCAAAGTACCTTGTTGTTTGCCTTGTATTCCATATTGGTCTGTCAAAAATTGAACCAATGATTAATCAATGTAATCTGTACGACATCAACAGTAGATAACATGTGATGTATAAGGTTTTTATTATGACAGTGCATTAACTATGCATCACATATTTTTCGTCACGTTGTTATAAGATATAGACATCACCAACCTTATAAATCACTTCTGTGCATGTTCTGTACGTAGCGCAACTAAGTTGTTACCACCAGCTTGTTAAAAATCTGAGGTCAGGGTAGACTTTCAATCACCCCCCACCTTAACCCATAGTTAAGATGTAATAAGGAGGTTGGAGAGTGCCATGCAGCTGTTGCAAATTAATAACAAATTAGTAACTGTCATTTCCTTCCATTAGAGAAAAGATTTCCTCAAACAAGAGCAATCCTCTTATGCATGGAAATTATAGAGTGGTTGTAAGTGGAGTACACCTGTGCCAGTGTGGTACCACAATTAATTGTGTTTACTTTTGCGGGAAATGCAATTGTCAATTAACACTAGAACCGTTGAGATTTCTGACTACATACAACTGCCACACCCACAAAATGTGCGGCTCCATTTTAAAAGGTCTTCAATATGAAAATGAAATACAAACACTAGGATACAACTTAATATTTTTTATTTAACATTTTCAGAGCAGAAACACCGTATTTACATTGAAAATTAAACTTTTTTCTTATTTTTTTAAAAAAGAACACATATACATAAACATGAAAAACTAATAAAATAGACTTTATGCAATAAACTTCTGTGTAAACAAGTGTAGAAAGCTGTATGCACATATAAAATTATAAAACATAAATAACTAGTCATAAAAAAATAGCATAAAACAAAAATATAACATAACTTATGCAACATGAAAGTGCTTTGAGTGAAACAGAGTCTGCTCAGAGTTTTGTTACAGATTTCTAAGTGCAATCTACGCAGAAAACACGCTTTTCAACTGTACCAGTGCATTTGCCACAGACTGCCTTTTCACAACGGGCGCAGGCATCAAAAGTTATTTTTATTACATTTAGCAACCTGGCATCGCCTTTTATTTCATGTGCCAGTGGGCGCAGCGCTGGCTGAAGGTTGAGGGGCATTAACCAGCCGGTTTTCGTATCTCTTTTCAAAATGTTTCTGCCGTAGCTCTAGGGCTAGCTGCAAAATGAAATCCCTCTGAGTGATTGTATTGCCGGTGCACTCCTTGTACAAAACCAAAGTGTTGATGCTGCCATGTCCAAAACATTATAAAAAAACCCCCCAAAAAAACAACCACAAACCACCTGCGAGTATCGCCTTTGACAGAATACAGCTGTGCCATTTGATCCAACATGGCCACAGCGTACTTCGTACGTGTTTATTTTATTTATTTAATTTTTTTGGACCTGTACACACTCAGGGTGGCACAGTTGTTCTGTCTGAGGAGTGGAGTGGAGTGCAGGGGGGGGGGGGGGTGGTCGCACGTCTTGAGCCGTTGGTGGTAACTGTTCAGAGGACAGACAGACGAGAAAAAAAGTAGCGTAGCTATATCACACTGTATTGTGATTCTATGTGTAGATTTTGTGACAACTGCGATTAACACTAGCAAAAGATGCCAGTGTTAATTGTTCTGTTATTTTTATTGCCATGGTAATATACAGTACTAGTACAATTAGAAAGTAAATTATCTGTAAAGGACTGGAATTCTGCATTTTTTGTTGGTCTGTTTGTTTTGTTTTGTTACCAGCAGTTTTCTGGTTGTGGTTTTAAGTTTTGTAATGAATGTTTAATACGTAGCCTTAAACATAACACGTAAGTATATAACCATATGAAATCAAATTAAACATAGAGAAGAGTGTGCCAGCAGGACAACTCGTGAGAGTTGAAGATGAAGAGATGGCTGGCACAGTAGGAAATCCTATGAGATCAGCAGATAAAGAGATGACTGGCACAGTAGGAAGTCTTTTGAGACCAGGAGATAAAGCATTGACAGCGATGACAGGAGAGCATGTAAAAGTAGGAGATGAAAAGGTGACCCTTAGTAAAGAAAACGTGGAAGATATTAAAGGGCAATGTTCGCTCCTGATACTGGTAAATGTCATGAAGTCAACACTTCTTGTTAGCATTAATAAATATCACATCATAAATAACTTACCTTCCTCTAGAGTAAATTATTAATCAGTATATACATATTCCATTGTACCCGATTATATAAGTTATCTTTATTTTTTGCAAACGTTATTTTTAAAGAAGTGTACTGGATACAAATCTATTTTTACACTAACTAGTCTTTTTTTGATTAGGAGGTTGGGGAAGATGGTACAGATGGAACCTTGCAAATTAATTAATGAAAAAGAAAATAAGGCTGGCATGGCATAAACAGCTTTGAGCTGTAGTACAATCATGGAAATGTCATCTATAATACATTAAACTGTACGTGCCTGTGACAGTGTAACTGAGTCGTCAACAACCTGGTAACCAATAGTTCGGGTTTGGGTACTTTCATAATGGCACCTACCAACCTTTAATTTTGTAACTGTCAGGAAGGAGGATGGGATCCTCCACTCTATTGGTAGACTTCAATTCCCTTTTTTATTTTCTGGAATTTCAAGCAAAGTAAATAATGAATAGTAAATATTGTATGTGTTCATTCTATTAATTACAATTTGTTCCCTTCAGCTAAAGATTTAGTTGAATTGGGACCTGTATGTGTCTTTAGTGGCTGTGCAAATAAAATAAATACAATGGTTCTTTCGTGATTGATGGCACTTTTACTACAGTGGAAGACATTTGCATATATAGCTGAAATGATTACCATAATGTATATACAAGACCACAAATAACCACACTAGGGGATTAATATACCACAGATACTTTATCGAGTAATAATATTTACTGGGCCTTCACAATGTATTGGCAAGTTTGTAAAATGAAGAAACTGTAGTAAAAATAATAAATTGTCTGTGACAGAGGATATAAACAATTTTTCTAATATGGGGTGTGAGGAACTGTAAGAAAACATCATGTGTGCAGAAGCAAATAAGTTAGCTGTGAATAGCCACATGGGCACAAATGAAGCTCACATCACAAGTGAAATGAGTTTGATGGTCCCCAGTGGAAACAAGTTCACACACAAAAAAGCCACACACTTTGGCACAATTGGCAGTCTGTGAATGGCAGGAGTCGCTCTGTGAGGGAAAGCTATTATGGTGACTAAGGATAGCCATTGTCCATCACCTGATCAATAAATTCACAAGCAACAACAACACAATGTGTAGATACTACTGCAACTACTACAACTACTGTCTTAAATAAGTTAAGCACCAGGATAAACATTTTAAAAGATTCTGTCAATTCCAAAAGACCTATGGTTGATACCCTCAGGTATATACTGCTACAGTATTTATTCTTTGGTACAATGTTGAAAAGAAGAGTATTTAATATTAGACAAATTATTATCTTTGTTTTTTTTTAAATATACCATGGAATTGTCTATATAGGCATCTTCATGGTTTCATGTTCATTTACTGGGCTGAATAAAACAACATACAATGCAATGTAACTTTGAACGGCTGGCCACTGCTGTTTTTATTTATTTATTTGTTTTGCTTTGTTTTTCATCTGCCACAAGGCCGAAGTGCAACTGAATCAGTGCTTGTCAAACAAAAACATGGTTACTGGAATGCATCATTGTCATGTCGCTTGTCATTGCCTGCTACTGTATTTCTACACCTAATGGAAAAATCTTTCTTTAAAAAAAAAACAAAAACAAACATCGACCCAGTAACTCAGAAGCCCTAATGTGACTGAATAGGAGTTAAGGCCATCTCAGTGATGCCATTTTTAATTTCCCATCTTTAATTTTGTTTGGGAGTCTTAAAATGAAAAATGAAAAAAAAAAACAAATAAATACTGCATGAAGCGCTATTGGTGACTGACTATAAAGTACTTTCCATCTGGGCCAGAACTCAGCAAAGTGGGATTGTGTTGCTGGAATATCAAAAAACAGAAAAGCTGTTATTCAGATGCACTGTTAAACCATGGTTCTATGTTATAGTATAGTCATGAAGGCTCTCACATTCCTTCCCTGAAAAAGAACAGATAAGTTAACTATGTCACCTCTGCCATAATTAATTAAGGGAAATGAAAAACATTTTCTCTACTTCCATCAAGGAGAACATGATATTTCCAGAAACCAGTTTTTTTTCAGCTCTGTGGATAAATTCAAAAGCACAAGATGCATTTTTTTTGTGGCTGACTTCAAGAGAAAGGAACTTGATTATTAATAAGTGATGTCTGGCAAAGATTTATTTATTCATAAGCGTATATATTTTAGTTTTGCTTTGCTGGATTTGTTTCTGCCTTTCTGTCTTTTGATTATACCTAATACTTTACATAGGGATTTTTTTTGTGTGCGTAAACTTGAGATTTATGCTTGATTTATTTTATTGTCACTTGCAAATGTGTTCAAGACAGTTCTTTAAGAGATTAGTTTAAGATATTTTTGTAACGGGTGGTGATCATCGGCAAAGGGCTCGGTCTGGGCTTAGTAACAAGTAACTTAGTAACAAGTAAAAGCTAGTATCCATAAGGGCACATTATTATTATTATTATTATTGTTATTATTATTATTATTATTATTATTATTATTATTTATTTATTTAGCAGACACCTTTAGCCAAGTGGACTTACAGAGAGTAGGTGTGTGAACTATGCATCAGCTGCAGAGTCACTTACAAGAATGTCTCACCCGAATGACGGAGCACAAGGAGGCTAAGTGACTTGCTCAAGGTCACTCATTGAGTCATTAAGTGAGCTGGGATTTGAACCCGGGGACCTCCTGGTTACAAGCCCTTTTCTTTAACTGCTGGACCACACTGATATCAAAATGACAACACAAACGTATAGTCCAACTTTGGTGTTTTTTAATGCTCTTCTGTATTTTAATGCTCTGTTGTATTCTATGATGGTTTGATTATTATTTTGCCAGAAAACGACTAGAGACCTGTGTTTGACGTCTTTTTGATGATGTCGGACAGGGTCCAACATCGGACCAGAAAGGGAAAATTGTAATGTCGGACAGTTTATTAAATTAACATTTTTTTATAATTTATAGTTGTAATGATCTGTTAACACTATAGGACTCCTTTATACAGTAAGTGATTAGAAACTATATTCACGCTTATACATTATGCTATTAGATGAAAGAGTGATGTCTAAATGAAAAATAATATTTTTATCGTAAAGCTGACCATCATGTGATTTATTTCTCATAAATTGAACAAACCTCGATGGCCTCAATGCACGTATCTCATTGTAAGCTTTTATTTTCTCATGAATATATTTGCTATTGTTAAGAGCAATGCTTTACACACATTGGCAGACATTGCATCAGAATTACATGCAAATAGGCATATTTCTCCTGCATAACATTCAACCAAAATACATTGTGACAAGCTTTGTCATACTAAATGAAGGTTTCTGGGGATAGTTATATAAATTTATTATTAGTAGTAATAAACTAATCTTATAAAATCTACAATAACATATATAATATATCGTAACAGAGATTGAATGATTCTTGGTGTTAGGTCTCACTCCCGACCTGTGAGGGCACTATGTAAAAGGAACAGGGTATCCTTAATCAAATGGCATGACAATTTAATCTGTAGGGTAGGTGGAAGTAGCTCATTTAGGAAGGGGGTGGAGCTACGGCACACAAGTTCAATGACTCAGACGGGAGACTCGGACGGGAGACTCATCCGAGGACGGGAGGAGCGGATGCACTCGTTAACCTAGGGGTCATGAGCGAGGGTATACATAGGGGGCGTAGTGTAAGTGATCTGTTCCTTGGTAAATGGTTAGTGTTAAACCTACAAGGAGTCTGTGCACTGCACTCACCTGCACTCACTCACCACTTTGCCACATATATGCAGGTAAGAAGCATTACCGGTATAAGATATTTTATAAAACCTTTATAAATGGTCCTGCAGATTTTCATGAGTTTGCTATTAGCATGTAAATGACATGTTGTAAGACACATTATAAATGACATTATAATATATATTATAACATTTTTCTAGCATGTTATAGCCAGATAAAGACAGCAGAACTGGATTATAATCACTTATTACAGATAGCTAAACTAAAAGGTTACCATTTATTCTGAGCAGTGGTACAGGATTAAGATTATAGTTTGCAGAACATCAGTTTTTAAGATAATTATTGATTGCTTTAATAAGCATTTTATTAGTGATAGTCAAGCATTTGAAAAGTCTATAACATTGGACTGTCAGAACCCATGCTCAGTCACATATTGATTCTAATTGAACACATACTGATTCTAATTTAACTGATCTAAGACAGCAAAAGACTACAGCTACATTTTTTCCCCATACTATAAAAACAGCAGAGGTACTTAAATTATTAACAAATCTTGATCATAAAAATTCAGCTGGTCCAGATAGCCACCTGGAGCCATATATGTAGCAGCTAGGATTATTGCTCAACCATTAGTTGATTTATTGAGTCTCTTTCTTGTTCTAATGCAATGCCATCAGTGTGGAAATCATTCAGATCTTAATAACTATAGACCTATATCTGTTTTACCAGCTGTAATATTTGAGAGTTTAATACATTAGCAATTAAAGAGTTTCTTAGAACAGAACAATATCCTAGATCATCAATCCGAATTTAGATCAAAACAGCACACCAACTGCTTTTCTTAAAGTGATTAATGATATATCGCTAGCTTTAGATGCTGGCAAATTTGCTGGTGCTTTATTACTGGACTTATCTAAAGCATTTGACTCAGTAGATCATACAGTCCTGTGTAAAAAAAACAAGCAAAAACGCCATGTTGGATTTAATGTGAGGGCTGTGGATTGGTTCAAGGATTATCTAACAAATCGTACACAAGCAATAAGAGCTGATGGAATTATTTCAACCTTTTTACCTCTATGTAAAGGGGTACCTCAGGGTTCAGTCTTTGGACCAATCCTCTTTACTCTTTATAGTAATGACCTAGAATCTTATTTTGGTAACACTAACACAAATATACATTTATATGCTGATGACACTTTTTTGTACACGGTAAGGTATTCTATAGAGGCAGTACAAAGGGATCTGCAGACTGCATTTGATATTGTACAGCAAAAACTATTTCAAGCAATTAGCAATTGTTATCTTCTTTTTAAATTATTATCTCCTCACTCTCCACCATTGTTCTCCACGCTGAACACTTCCCCATGCAGCCCAAGCTGCAGGTCTTTTATATTGGTGACCGAGGGAATTACTAGCTAATAATTATCTTATTATCCCTCGGTCACATTTTGCATGGGTTTAATAAATGCGTGACTGTCAGCTAATTATACACTTAGTAGCTGATCAGTCACGCATCTTCACAAGGTATTCTAAATAATAAAACAATAACATGGTCGACTGCACCTTGTTCATCCTGCCACACAATAATAAAATACAAATAAACACTGGCTTCTCACCATCATATATACATAAATCATAACAATACAAATAATAAACAAATATATACACAAAGGGGCAGGACACCCTGCACACACTATCATATCATATCATATTAATAAACTGGCTCAAAATTAGGACCTAAATTAGGTTTCCTTTCTAGGAATAAGTGTTTTTTTTTTCCAGTCTAGCAGACTAAAGTTAGTTACTGCTACTATTCTTCCTATCCTAGATTATGGTGGCTATATCTACCAGCTTGCTTCCAAGCAGTTCTTCCACAAATTGGATGTAACATATAATTCAGGCTGCAGATTTGTTGTAGATTGTTCCTCTTTGACACGTCATTATCACATGTGTATAAAACTAGACTCTCATTAACACATCGTAGGCTTTTTCATTGATACTGTTTTGTTGTTAAGGTTCCTAAAGGTTTGGTACCTCCTTCTTTGAATGTTCTGGTGGAAAGGATTAACACCTGCTATAGTTGACGATCCCAGGATTCTGTTAGTTTGGCAGTCCCAAGGGTTCGCACACGTTTGGGAGAACTATCTTTCATCCGTAACCTCCCAAAAAATTGAACTCTTTGACTTATAGTATTTCTGGTTATAAAGATCATATCTGGGAATTGCTTAGAGCTTCTTACCATTATATTTCCTTTAGTCCACATTAACATATAGATGTGTCCTATTAATGTTGTGCTTTTTTTGTAGGCTGCTGACTAAGTTTTATTGTGTTGCTTGAATTTGTAATTGTTTTATTGTCTAACAGGACCGCCTTGTAAATGAGGCGTCGGTCTCAATGGGTAAATCTTTTGTATAAATAAATACATTAAAAAAATAAAACAAAGATAAAGGCACTTAACAAGTACAAATCCATCAAAATAATAAGGACATCATTGAGCACAAAGTCTGTATACTTATTGCTTTTTCTTGTGTCATGGAGGTTTTCTACCTTTTTAGCCATGAGCAAGTTGTTGCTATCAGTCTATGTTCAAATGGTGAAACTATTATTTTCAATATATTACAGCATTTAGTTAATCACCTTTACGTTCACAAAAGATGTTCAGAACTTTGGTACTTAACTGGAATTCCTGCTGAGATTGCATTACAGTAGACTTTTCCTTCCTTCATTACTTATAAACCTTGAGTTGCATACAATTTACATTTTAGAATAATTGTTTATTATTGCATTCAAACACCCTTGGGGGATATTTGGTGCAATTGTGGTAACAAGGCATTCTGCACTAAACTAGCCACCTAGATTTCCATGTTTGTAAGTAATCAACCTTCATATACAGACTATGTGTGCTGAGTATATTGTGACAAACATCTGCTGAAGTATTTATAGTTTGCTAAAACCTGCATGTACAAAGCAGCGTATTAATTGGGAACTGATGATCATGCAGGCATGCAATTACACCGTATTCCAAAAACTAATCATAGCTTTTTTTTCTCTAGTTTTTTTTTTTCAGTACTCATTCACTATAGACTATGTGACAAGTAAAACCCCTTAATTAAAGTTCATTATTAAAAGGAAAATTCACTTGTATTGATGAGTAGTCGTGATAGTGGAATGTGGTGAAGCAAACTGCTTGTTTCTATTATAGCTAGTGCAACCCTTGGGATTAGTAAAATCAGTGTAACACAGTTCATTAATTTATAGCTATTAATACAACTGAACCTTAAAGCAATTTAAATAGGTTGATTAGGACAAAAATAGAAGGATATGGTGTAGCAATTTAAAATAATTTAGGTTATGTTGACTGACATCGTAATGATCAGCTTTCTGTGTAAACACCCTAGAGCAAAATCATATAAAGTAAGATACCGGAATATAAAAAGCCATTGCAAGAAAAGAAATACAACATATTCATTCAATTAGCTTTCATCTTTTGTTATGCAAGTCAGCAGATAAGTCAGCAGTGCATGAATATTGTATTTATTATAACAGTTCCAAGAAATTAAACTGAATAAAATTGAAAAATCTGTATTTTTTTTATTTTACTATTGCTTGTTTTACTCTCGTATTCAGAAGCAAACAACAATTTTGCACAAACTTTACTTATGTGATTATTGTTGCAGCAATTCCAACATTGTCCACAGCCAAGGAGCAGAAGAAGCAAGTAGAAATAATGTGGCTAATGCCTTCATCAATGTAATTGTAGCAGTCCTGGGGAGGGGTAATCCCTATCATCTCATTGCTCCACGGTACTAGTTTTCGGCCAGGTCTGTGGAGGAAGTCATGGCAATCTGTGGGTCTGTTGATATGAATAATTAAGGAGGTGCCCTTGCTAAATTAATCACGTAGTTAACTTTCTTTTGTTATTTGGAGGGAGATATGAAAACAGACTGTGGCAGGGGGAAGATTAAATATGGGGGTGAAGTTTGGCCTTCCAGCAGACAGAGGTGCTAGCGAAGCTGATTTCTCAATCCTCACCAGGAAGAAACCGACGTAGGCTGTGTCGGGTTGCGGCTTCAGGTTTTAAACTATCAAGGCTTCACTTAAACAATAAGCCAGTTAATAAATGGTTGGCTATTGTGAGATTGATAGGGAAAGTCCTGAATATATATGGAGCTGTATACGTGAGAGAGGGGGGCCTGGCTGGGGAAGCAAGAGGAGAGAGATTGTGTGGGTAACCACTACAGCAAACAGCAAACAGCTGTGTCAATGGCTTGGTTTACATGCACTTGAAAATTGACTCTGCAGTCATGACGTTGTCACGGGAATTCACCATGAAACAGCAAAAGGACGTCCTTGTGGCAGCGTGACTTTAAGGGCAGGGTCAATCACATTCTCATGATAAAAACAACGTAAAAACCCACGTAAACCGGAGCAGGAATCGTGCTTGTGGCTCACGACATTTCAGCAGTCAAGATCCCGTTCTTCAGACTTACTATCACGTAATCTCCAGCAGAAAGGCTGTACAAAACATAGACACCCCCCAACACACACACACACACACACACTTTGCATTTATGGACTACTTCAACACTAGAACCACCGCGGTTATACTCATACCTGCCGATGGCAGTCATTATCACGGTACATTTTAAACATCATCAATATTAAAATGAAAGACAGACTATCGGAACTCAAAAGTTTTATTCAAGCACATTATGTCAAACATCTGCACAGCCATAAATGCTGTATTTAAATGAACAATTAAACATAATAGGGTTTATTTTCTAACTTACAACATATAGAGCACTACTTAAAATAATTATAATAAAATAAACATTTCAGAAGAAACTAGTGTGTAAACAGGTATATGGACATACAGTAGTTTTTAATCTAAAACAAAAATAACATATGATTTATCCTGCGTGTGTGGCACTCACAGCACAGAATCCAGGTTGCAGTTTTCTGATCGAAATGTTTCTGCTGAAGTGCTGCTAGCTTCAAGATGGAATCTCTCCTACCTTGTATAAAACGAAGGAATTGATGGCTGCCAGGTCCAGTAGAGATAACAACAGGCTTGTATACATATAACCTTTAGATGTTCCACAAACACACACACACACACACACACACACATACACACACACACACACATATAAATTCTAAGTAGTAAAACTTATTTAATATAATTGTGTGTGTGAGTGTGTGTATGTGTGTGTGTGTGCATGTGCGTGTGCGTGTGTGTGTGTGTGTGTGTGTGTGTGTGTGTGTGCGTGTGTTGGAAAGGTAACCAGACAAACAAGTAGCTAAAGCGTGGTGTAATTCAGAATGTGCGCGACAGCACGTGAATTAATTTCTCTTGTTAAATGTTTTTATCTTCATGGCAACGCATGAAGCTCTCCTCACAATATTCAGAGTCATTCTTTTCCTACTTAGTAAGCAGACATGGAAATTTAAATATTCTCACCCCTAAATCTCTGTGAATTGAGTAATCTTCATTGGTACTGCCTTTTTTTTTTTTTTCCTGAAATGCATTTCTGAAAAGTATGGCAAACAGGTTGTAAGTAAAATTGTCATGACTGTCTCTATGACCAGGAATTGTAAATGGAGGTAGCCTTGTGGCCAAGGACTCTGAAATAAGGATCTGCTGTATGATGGGATCCAGATAAGAAGTCTGTGTGGCTCGATATAAGAAGGCGCTGAACCGTGAGTTTTCCTTCACCGAGATCTCCAGGACCATGATGCCTGTCACTTTTACATACTGCCATCTTGGTGAAGGAAGACAGCATAAGTGCTCAGGGCTCTGCAACTCTTGTCAGCCATTATTAAGAACACCTGTCTTCGGGGTTTGGAAGATTACTGGGGCGGAGTCTGGGTACAAAAGGGAGTGTGCTGTCTCGCAACAGACTGTTGAGAAAGTGGAGATACAGGTAAATAACAGATGGAATGTAAAACTGGTGCAGTTAAGATTTTGTATTGTTCAACCAGGACTTATGTTTTTGCAGACTAAGCCTGTCTGACATAAATATGGTCTGAAGGACCACATTTGTTGACCGTGGCCTTTTGCAACAGCACCCTGCTTACATGTATTTCCACATTTTTGCTTATACTTAAGGCTTGAAGTTTTCAGGTTTTATTTTTGATCACATGAATTAACTTATTTTTAGCCTGTATAATCAACTCTTTAGGTAGAGTCACAAATACAATCAGTTTTCTTATCTATATTGCAAAAGGAGATTTTTGCAATAATATGATCTGTACCTTGCCGTATCCCTTTGCTCAGTATAATGATAATAAAACACATTTCTGCAGTATTTAAAAGATGACCTAGATCTCAAACTATGGAACTTTTTAATCTTCTATTTTGTTCTTACAACAAAGAGCTTTTGCCAACAGATATTTACCTTGATTCAGTTCATTAGCATCCATGATTTATTCTATGCATTTGTGCTGAGTGCTTCTTAAGCTAGCAGATTTATAAATATGAGTTTAAAGATTTTATTTATGACAGTGTAAATGCTAAGAATGTGAGATATGTGAAGGTTGAGTGGAAAACAATTTGGCATCAAACCTGCTTGGTTTGAGGGAGCACTACCTGGCCATTTGGACGAGGCAAGAGACCCCCAAAAATCTGAGCAGGTGCCAATACCGCAGGATAGATTTAAGTATTGAGTTGAGTGAAAGACTTTTTTTAACGACATTGATGTCAGTTCTTATATATATCTATCTATATATTTGATATGCTTCAAACCGAGTTGTCTGATGAGGTGATCTAAAATTCCGCAATTAACATCTTAAGAACCCAAAGAAGGCCAGGAGAAATAAAGCTTTGATAGTTTTATCTAAAATGTTAGACTAATAACCGGAACAAAAAGTGTGTATGCAGCAAACAAGTTTATCTATTGTAGTGGGCAAACGAGGCTTAAATGTGAAAGCTTCAGTACATCTGAACCCTTTGAGAAGTAAAGAAATTTGAGAATAAGCGAGAGAGTGGCTTGGGGAACCAAATATTAATTTGTGAAAGAATTGAATGCCTGATGTGACCACTTTGAGAAAGTACGTCAGCAATATGGTTCATGTAGCCTGGAATGCGATCTCCTCTTAATATGAATTGAACTGCTAACCAAGTGATGATTCTGAACATTTTCATGATAGACTGAGAGAAGGAACAGCCTTTGTTTATAATTTAAACAGTAGCTTAATTGTCTGAGTGGATGAGGATAGAATTTTTAGCCCAGGAAGGTGCCCAAAGAAATACAGCTACTGCAACTGGATACTTTTCAGGCCAAAAAGCAGCAAACCATCCATTAAAGTACCCTCAACACCAAGCTGCAAATTTTCAGGTCATAGAAGACATTCGTCACAGAAAAGTTATTCCAATCCAGAGTTAGAAGGAGTTTCCATAGGTGTAATTCTTCACGACAAAAATAATAAACGTAAATGTAATAGAATGAAAGAGAGAATTGACAGATGAGTCAAGCTGAAGAAGATATGAAATAAACACATGACCATGTGGAATAATTCTCATTGCGTAATTAACACTAGAACCATTTATGCTACTACCTTGAACCGTCGAAAATACGGTTACATCTGCCTAAGTCTCTGACCAGCTGGGCATGTTTCATCTTTGCACAGGTAGGGGTAGGGTCCACTGCTAGCCAGAACTTTATCCCAAATTTGACCGGTGTGTTTGACATGTATTGTGTCCAGTGACACCGTGCTTTTGTCGAAAACAGCTGCTTGTCTATGTAATGTTTTATATTTAGCTTCAAGCAGGCAATGCTGTTTTCAATAAAGTCGTTCCAAATTTCTGATGCCAAGGCACATATATCTATAGCTGCTCTCAAATCAAAACGCAAAGATTTCTCAAAAAATTCTTGTAATAGTATGAGACAGCAAACTATATGTTCACGTAGGCAGCCAGACAGCAGCTCTCCAAGGAATTGATAGGATTACAATAGATAATTGGATAACACATATCGAGACTTAAAGAGCAATATTCTATTCAAATAAATACTGCTGTAACCTCATGGGAGGTAGAGATAACATTGGCTTGTATACATGTAAATTGTGTATTGTAGGTTATATTAACATAAAAGCATGTATTGTAGTAAGCCATCAAAATGACGGCTTTTGGCAGTTCTAGGTTGCTTATAACTTTTTTATTTTTGCAAGTCTGACTTTCAAACGCTGTCAAGATATTTATTACATGTATTTATGAAAAGTCAAGAACCGACAACCACAGATCTTTAACACACATAGAGTAATTTACATTTTAAAAGTGAAAACCATGAAAATGACTGCCTTGGCGATTCTAGTGCTGTAGAAAAAAAGAAGGAAATAAAATAATGATGCAATCTATTTTTTTGTTTAGGGAGAGATGCTTTAAAGGAATTAGGATCTAGCGTGATTCCCAAGAACCCTATAGATGTGGAAGGACCGGCTGTTCTTTTTTTCTTCAGCTAGAGGAATCCCTAGTTTTGAAAACACAGACTTGAGAATAATTATACTCTACTTGGGGCATAATGAAAATGAACAAGTAAAAAAAAATTGTTTAACAATATCCAGCAAACAGCATCTAATATGGTGTTGAATATTTTGGGACAACTTCTGCATCCAAACATTAAACGTACAAAAAAAAAATTGTTTGCCACTGAACTCCGAATAGGTGCCATAACGAAGGATCTATTGGCATAATTTTGAAGGATATAGAAATATCTGCATTTGCAAGCCGTGCATTTTGACCTGATAAGGGAAATGGCATGGCCGATGGTTGCGTACGGGAGAGAAAAATCTTCATGAGGGATTAAACTATTGATGCTGGGAGTAGAGGAATTGTGATGAGAAGATTAACTCATGACACCTGTCAGGGTAAACCTCACAAATGATGTCTCTGTAATGGCTAAATGCGTTGTTGAACTTGAAAATAGTAAGCATTGTGAATGTGTGTGGATCTGAGGATTTGAGAGTTCTCTGCAATCAACTGTTCTGTTGCTAATGCTATCTAATGAATTGATGAACAAAGAGACTAAATTGATAACTGTACCTGAGAGTATATGCTGTGACTCAGAGAGAAAGAGAGAGAGAGAGAGAGAGAGAGAGAGAGAGAGAGAGAGAGAGAGAGAGAGAGAGAGTAGCGCATTATCAGGGGGATGCATTAATGGTATTATGACTGATTCTTCTTTGTGTTCTGGCTCCCATAGATACGCCATCTTTGTTAGGGGCAGGAATAAAACAACATTATGTAAGACATAAGGGTTCTTGTGATAATAATACATGGCTGACATGCCTATTTCCAAAGCAGTTTTCCTGGGTTTAAAAATAAATAAATAAATAAAGTGTCCCTGTGCAGAAAGCACAAAGTGTGTATTTTATTTACATTGTAAAATACTATATTTGTGTCAAATGGGATTGTATTCTTGTAGGCTTAGTTTTCAGTACAATAGGCTATATTTTTGGACAACTATAAATAAATTGCACAGAATATGTCTGGTTTTATAGGCCAATTTTGCAAATGAAACTAAATAGATTTTTTTTAGTTTACAGAGGATTTTGTGTAAGGCATAGTATTGTATGAGGTTCTGTCAACATTTTGGAGAGGTTGTGCCTGTACAGTATCGCAAACAGATTTTAAGACAAATTATTATTTATTTAAATTAACTGTCTATTATTTATTTTTCTTGTTGTCATCAGTGCCCAGTGTTGAACAGTAAATGACTATCAGCTGTGATCTGACCTATTTTATTTTGTCACTTCCTATTAACATTCATGCAGTTTTATTGCAAAAATGCATAGTGACCTTTAAAAAGCATACATTTTACTCTGTGACCTTTTAAGGATTAATTTGTCTCTCAGACATTTTCACATGTATTTTTTCCTGTTTGTTCAGTATACTGTACCAGCAATAAATAAATAGGTAAATGCATACCATAAATATATATATATATATATATATATATATATATATATATATATATATATATATATATATATATTGGTTATATAGTATGAACAGGAAATGTTGTTCTGTTCAATTGACATCTACTTACTGAAACATACAAAACAATTTCATACTACTTCTAACCAAAAGAGATGTCACTGAATTGGATTCAAATCAAACTGGACTAAAGTGATGAAAGCAGCCGGAAAACCAGACCTGACAAGAAAATACAGCATAGATAATGTGATGGATAATTAACAAGATTAGGCCAAATTATACGATGAAAATGATCAGCAATCTCTAAAGCAATTTCCAGCAGCTTTATGTAGTACATATGACACCTGTTCAGCAAAACAAATCCGCGAAATGAATAAAATGATGTACATTATGTGTTATATTAGTTAGTATATATGTCAACATTGGAGCCAACAATACAACAAGGGATGATAAGGATGCTTGTAAAGCAGTCGCAGCATTCTGCTTAACTTTGGTGTTTATTTCTCACTCATGCAAGAGAGATTATCTGATGATTTCATTTTCTAACCCCAGGATAAAAATACTGCTGCATAACTCTTAACATAGTTATATCCACTTTACACAAAGATACAAAAGCTGTGGAAACAGAATGGTACACACTTAAAGTGAACCGAAGAGCTTTTAGAGAAATTATTTTAGAAATACAGTACCATACCTTCAAAAGGAGTGGATTTACTTCTGTGTAAACATAAGTTTATTTAACAACAAAACAATATATTGCCTTTCATGGCAAGCCACCCAAGGTATTGTATAATACCACACGAGCAGCTTCAAATGTACAAAGTAAGAACAAGTAGATGCACTATAACTCATTTATTAAGAAAACTAAGAGATCAGAGTCATTTTTTCCTTCAGGACAATAACTAAGACTATGTCTCGAATGTGAGCAGGAAAGTTTAAGTGTGTAGTGACAGAAGGTTTGCTCATCTCGATTACGCAAGCTCATCTTGGGCAACTACATAAGGCCAGCTTCAGCTGATTGCAAGGAGTGAGGTGGTGCATAAAGGGAGAGAAGGTCAGGGAGACAGAGAGAGAGAGAGAGAACCATGTTTTACCTAAAAGTACAAAAATCAGGTAAAAGTACAACATGGTAGTGCACTGGCAACCAGCAAAGGCTAAAAAATTGATAATGTTGTGATATTTTAGATTTTATGAAAACCCTGGCTGCAGAATTTTGTATGAAGAGTAGGTTTCAACACACAATAAATGAGCAACTTTGGAGGTAAGAGAAAACTGGCAAGTAACCTACATTGAAACAACGAATTATTGATTTTAATTGAAAAATAAAAACTGAGAAAAACAATTTGTTGTATGAAGTGTACTATTTTTAGTTATTACTGTGCTGTAGACTCCATTCCAGTACGGTTGCTTGAAAAATAAATAAATAAATAAATAAATCATACCTGAGGCCACTCTCAGAATCCCATTCAAGTCCAAAGTCAATGCAAAATTTTGACATCACAATTACACTTAACGATATTCCCTTCCTCTATCTTTTCTGTCTTTTCAATGAAAACAACAATGGAATGGAGTTTAGAACTGCAAATGTCTGTGTATGGGTAAACAGACAAGGGTTTTCAGCCTTGCTTTTGCCGATATTACCCACATGCACAGATGTTTGGTGTCCTATAATACTACAATATAACATGTCACTGCAATATTGAAATTATATTTCTGATACAACACATAAATGTGCTTCGCTGATTTACAGTACAGCGACTGACCTCTTCACAGAAGAAAACACAATTATTATTATTTTTTTAACTATTGCAATGGCAGCCTGGATATGCATGGTAAAGTATGGGCATGTCTACAGTATTTTTACAGAAACAGCAAATAAACTTTTTTTTTTTTTTTTTTTGTGTGTGCGATACCCACAATTAAACTTGACCTAGAATGTAGGAAGCCAATATCTCAAAGCATTAGGTCTTTATCATCCAGAAACCAAAATGTCACCTTAATATGGAATCAATTGTAGGTCACAAACAGTTGAAAGTGAAGTTTACTCTCAGATATTACCTAATGAGTTTTCATTATATAGAAAATAAGAAGGCACAATCTTGAGTGGCTTGTGTCAATAATTCATACCGGTAAGCTGACATGGTAAAGGAGAATAGATTGACATGAAGGTGATAATAGAGTGACATTCATATCCCCACATGGGTCAGCAAAGTTGTTATTTTGTCCAAGAAGGCAATATAACTATTTCAATCAATGGAGCTGGTCAATATAAAATGGCAGTAATACAGTGATGTCTTTGACATACATCCTCACCACAGCTGTACAATCTTTGTTGTTGCCTAACATTGGCAATTTCATTAATTAGTACCAGTTAGTACTCTCTTTTGGGTTTCAACAGCATTGTTGGGAGGCATTTTGTAAGAAATATGTATGATTTGATGGAATAAGCCTAGTTACCCCCCTCCTCAAAACTAGTGATTATACACATACTGAGTGGTGGAAGCAGACTAGGAGGAATAGTGCAAAATGAAGCTATAGTAAAACATGTGTATCTTATGATTCAAACGAGAGTCGTGTTCAAAGCACCATATACATTCAAAAAATTCTATGACCATTGCTGAATATGGATCTGCTCTCTTAATCACTCACTAAAGGTGGTATTGATATCACGTGGACATGTTTTTTGACAGCATTCACTTTTTTGAGATGCATTTATGAAGCAAGTCTCCTATCAGTTATATTCAGGTCAGTTACAAATGCAGGTATTATCTCTCTAGGGGTTGGGCATTAACGGAAAAAAGTTTGAACCGTTTCCGTAAATGGCCTTACAATGATTTTCAGAATCATTTCTTCACAGTGTTTGGCAACCAACCATAGGGCTGTATGAATGCCGTTTAGAAATGGCACCAGTAGCTCTCTGTAATTTCTGACAGGGCTATGGATATCGTGAGAACGCTTGCACAGTTGTCATATGTGAAGGTATTCCCTCTGGAGTGCCTGCAGAATTGAAACCTTTTCATGCTCTGCTTATAGCTCTGTGCGAGGGGACTTCTGCCCTTCACATTGAGTCTGACCCACCTCCAGCTTTCTGATGACACTGACAGTATCTGGAGCATGGAGCTATAGGGGTGTGCTAATACTGTCTACTCCAGGGACGAGTCTCACAACTTGATTTCAGCACGTGACATCAACCTTTAACGATGACCAGCGGTGCAAGAATCAGATTCACTCTAGCAACGACGATGTCTATAAATGCCAGCACAATTCCTTGTCTGCCTACCAAGTCTATGTTACAGATATAAAACAGCAAAATTAGATAGTAATTTAAAAATACAAACATATAGAATATATATGGGTTAACTGAATGTGTCAGCCTTTTCAGTCCTGTACTACAAAGCACAGTTTCAATATTTTTTCTTTCTTTTTTTTAAACTAAATCTACTAAGAACAAATTAGTATTTTTTTAAAAATGTTATTAAAGACCAAGACTTTTTCTCAGCTGTTTGGCTTAACTTCTGTCCTACAATCAGATGGCCATTCATGCACAGTGATTTTCCTTTGATTGGTAGCCCTTTAGATGGGAGCATCTACTGCAATCTTTATGTCTGATTGACTCACTGCTTACTGACATTCTACACATCAAATCATACTGCCATGAAACTATATACATCTCCAATGTGACTGGATCTCATGTGTGTTTGTCACTAGGAGTGGTTCTGTAAACAGATATAATCTCATCTGTGCATGGCAAGCAGAGTCGCCTCTACAGACTCAAATCTTATGCTGAAATGTTGTGAGTCTGCTTCCATGCATCAGCATGCTTCTATGACATAGGCACTGTTGGTATGTATGCTGAGGGAAAGGGTAGCCCCAGCTTTGATTGTTGGCATACCTGCCCAATGGAATGGCTAAAGAGCAATGAAATTAACTACGAAATGGATTTTCTCCCTTATCCACAGAAGCACAAAGGCCAAAGCAGTACTTCCAAATAGAGTGACCATCTTTTCAAAATGCAAGGAATGTAATTGTAGGCATACCCTGTCATGTAAAGTAAGACACGTGTTTATCATTGAGTGTTGCCCTTCATTCAACCTCCTAACTGCTCTATACAATGAATTTTACTTATCTTGTGCAGAGAAAAGCCTGCACTCTTTATCTACTGGTACTTGTCATTGATCTGCTTATTGAACATATAATTAGCTATATCCACTTCCACAAGACTTTCCCAGGGTCTGGAGATTGGATCAAGACATATAATTAATAAATAAGCTGGCAGTGATCTCCTTTAAAAAATAGCCAGTCCATTCAAGTACTCGATGGTCATCTAAATTCATTTATTTTCTCTTATAACCACAGAAATAGGTTGAGAGTGGGCTCTTTGGAGAAAAAAATGATCTGTTGCCTAGCATCTAGGTAATGGGTCTACAGGCAATCATGATTGCATAATTACTTGATTTAAATACCTATCTGACCTTTAGAGAAAGATTTTTTCTAACATTCTGTACTATTTTAAACAGCTTTTCTTTTGTCTCTCTAAGTATGTAGATATTGCCCTTTCAAGTTCCATTATAACTGGATAAGCGGTTCACTAGATATTCTTAAAACTTAAAAGTGTGGCTTGTGTACATATGGGTATGTGCATCTCCACTGGGATTAATGAGACGTCACACACTAAGCAGAAGTATAGCCATCTGAAACATCGCTCTTTTTATAAATTTTTATGACATGAAGGGGCTGAGAGAATTGACATGCTGAGGTGAGGGAGCTCAGAATTATAAATGTGACCACAAAAATAACAAAATCACATGGCACAGGCAGAAAAAAAAAAAAAAAGTTTATGCAAAGTGTAATAACACGATCACAGGGTTTCATTATTACAAGAAAAGAGAACAAACTGAGCAACGTATCACAGAAATAGGGGGAGTTTTATCTGGGAACATCACTGATGACCTACTCCCTGCCGTGGCTTTCGTTGTTAATATGAGGCATCAGTCTTGTTCGTTCTTTAGATGTCTCTTAGTACTAAGTTCATCACAAAAAGGCATTAGCATACTCATTGTTAATTAGAGAACTAATTTGAATTCTAGTATTTAGTGACACATGGATTTATTTAAAAAAAAAAAAAACAATCCTTCATGTAATTTAATAATGAATAAAACTGTTTTACTTTACAATACTGAATCCATGTACACCCATGAAAAGCGTAACAAAGCCTAACTGAAAGAGTTGTCACAGAACCCTGATATGCCACGTTTTTTGACAGATACAAAGAGTGATGTTCTCAGGCTAAACTGTTGGCAGCGTGAAGCATGGGTTATTTAACTCTGGGTTTTAGCTCTAGTTTTTCAGTATTCTTTGCCTTGAAAGAGAATACCAACAGGTTAGATAGTAGAGACATTATAGATGACTTACAAGCTTGGCGTACCTTCCTCAGACCAAAGAATGCACCAACTCCTCCCTTAGATTACAGTGCCAGTATATTTCCTAAGGCATACATTCCTATGTATAAAACGAATCACAAAAGGAAAGGGAGAGCAGGGGTTGTTTTTTTTTTTTTTGGTTGTGTAATCATTAAGTGTAAGAAAAGCTATGAACAGCATGCACATTTGATTCTTATTCAGATTAATTTGGTAAATACTGTACTTATTTTTTTTATTTGAGATTTATACAGATCTATCTTTGGACATCCATTTTTTTCTGAAAAGGTAAGTTTTTTATTTGACCTAGTGAATACTTGAGTCAAACAAAATTATTTAACCATTGCTGGTTAAGACTATCCCCAGTTTTATATAAGACATTTCTCTTGACTGCCTTTTAATCAATTGTTCTTACCCACAGTAACAGCTGCTTATTTCTACTTTTCTATAGCATACTATACTATCTGTCTATCAGGAATACATGTAATAATTTTGCCTTGATAATCAGATGAACCGAAATGTTTTAAGAGAGACGTGAATTTCCTTCAATCATGATTGTGAAGTAAGTGAATGACAATCATATGTTTTAATGCATGTCGATCACACTTGAATAGGGCATTAGATAAAGTAGTACAAGAAGAGAAGACAGAGATTTGAATGCCCTATTCACACTGCCTAAACAATGTATGATTAACACCCCTTGAAGCCATGTGATTACAATTCACATCATTCACAATCAAGTTTTCACAATGTGATAATCTTGTATCATTTAGGCAGTGTGAATAGGGTAGAAAAGCATAATCTTTAATAAAACAATATGCTTAATGAGACTACATTGATTCCTTCTCACAATTGGAAACTAAGTGGAGATAGACTTAGGACTGTCCTATTCGGACAGAGGGAAGGAGACACTTCTTCATACAGAGTGAGGGTATGGAATGGGCTACTTAGTCGTGTTGTTGAGGCTTTTTAAATGCAAGTGTTACAATTAGCATAACTACTCTGTCTGAAAAAGTTACTCAGCTTGATATTTCAAAGCCATCTATTTTTATTAAAATATGCACATTTGTTACTCTTAGCAACTAACTGTGCATCAGGTGTGCAATACTACAAGCTTCAAGGCATAATTAAGTATTAAAGGATTCAGTGAACAGAAACAAAATCCTTATTGATTTTTTTAAATGTATTTATTTTCTTCCTTTGGTATTTGTTGTGCTTCAAAGGTGACCTTTAGTTTAAGGTTAAAGTTTGGTTACAGGAAATGATTTTGCTCCTGTAGTAATTTTTTGACTTATTCATAGTATTATTAGGTTCAGAAAATTACATTAATAGAGAATATTAGTTTATCAAATGTGCATAGAAAAAAGGTTTATGAAAACCGAATGGAATGTAGGGGCTATTTAAGCTTTATCAGCACAGGGTGTTAAACTTTGATGCTGTTTCACATAATATTAAAAATGACCCTTTTTGGTTGTTGTGCATTTGCAAATGGTATGCTTTGAGAACATTGTTACTCTTCATACACTTCAGTCTTTGGGTAGCATATTTTAATTGTTTTTAAAATAATACATTGTTACCCCTGTTTTCTAACATCATTATCTCTATTCACAAAGCTTTAATTGAAAGGTTAAAGAATGTTTTGATGGACTCAATAAATAAATGATCATTTATTTCCCTTGCTTCAATTTTTTTATTGTATGAGGAAGCTGCTTGGCAGCTACCCAAACTGAACTGCAACACTACATTTTTACTCTAGATGGGTAAAGTAGTCAAAACGCTACTACATAGTTTCCTTTATTTAAATCCTGGTAGAATACAATTTCATACATAAATAATGCCACGTCAACATAATTTTTCCCCCTTGTGGGTTATTAAAGTCAACACAAGATCCCCTATGTTGTCACAACTGTCACAAAGTAAATCAATTGCACCCTTCTAGCTTCATGGCATGAAGGGTCCCTGTGACAGCAGTAGTCATTCAATACAAAGAATTACAGAATACAGAGGTAGTTTACAAGGCAATATACCTTGATTCCCATACAGAACATGTACAGTATCTTGTATTATCGATGAACCATTTTCCAAAGTAGCTTCCATGCAAATGCTCACAAAAGTTTCACTGTTTCCAATATATAGGTACATTTGATTAGTCTATTTCCAAATTCATTATCATTGCATTGCATCAATTATGAAAATGACAGCAGTATTATAGATTATCCTCATACTCCTGATGTTGTGGTGTGACGGGAGCACTCTGACTATGAAGTCATCGATTAGTTATTACTTTAGCTGGCCTGCTAGCATGAAACTCAGTTATTATCAGTATGAGTAGCGAGAACAAAGGGTAGTGGATGAAACACTGCATGCAAATAATGTGTTAATGCACCCTTTTATGATTTGCAATTTGGAAACATATTAAGCGATAGCATGATAGGGTGTGTGTTCATATGGGCTATCGCCCTAAGGCAAAGCTGCTATGACGTCACTTAGCTTATTGAAATGCATAGGAGGATTTTTCATCCCATTATATAATAGTCTATCTACAACAAAATTATATTTTGTCTTTTTCCTCTGTATACATTCTGTATGGTACAGAAGTAAAATCATGATTTTGATAAGAAATGTGAAAGCTCAATTTAACTTTCCTTCAGGCATAAATGGCTGCAGTGTCTAAGTTCTCTTATGTCTTTATATCAAAGCAGAAGCTAATAAATCCACACTTCTGCACTCAATATAACAGACCAATTTAGTAAGTACAGACATAGAAACAAATAGGCCCTTTATAGTTATTAATAAAGCATTGTAATTGCCGGCATTAGTCAGGGCTTTTAATTTTGCCTGACTGGTAGTGAATGTTTTGTTTTTCTCAAGGTGATGCTTTCAGTTGTCAAATGTCCCCCCTGAGGTCATGTTTAACACAGGGGCAGTCTTTCCGATACAGGGGATCATTTATAACCTTTACAAGTTTTTATTTTTTTATTTTTTGTTTTTCTTTCTTAGTCTAGAGACATAAAACACTGAAACCAATTAAAAAATCCCAACATACAGTATACTACTGGAGCTTATCAGAAACTTAAATATAATTTCTCTGGCTTAGAAAACCATTGCAAGGTGCTTTTATTATTCCTGTTTACCTGACACAAAAACCCTCCCAGAACCAGGTGGCTCCAATTGGCTGGTGGTTTCTTGCCTTCTCAGTCAGAATGAGTGCCTTTTCTCACCAGGAAACTGAACGAGAAGTGGTCAGCTTTAAGAAGCAGAAACAAGAATAGCATGCAAGTCAACCTTATTGGAAATTGAAACAGAAACAAGCAGAGTAAAAGCTAAACCAATTTGCGACCAAACCTCATGAGAAAAATTATTTGTAACTGAAGAAAAAAATAATAATAACGAATGACCGTCAACTGTTCTGGCCAAGGGCTTTCTAGATTCTGCTTACAAGAACCACATTATTTATTTATTTATTTATTTATTTATTTATTTATAAGCAGAAGCCCTTATCCAGGGCACTTACAATTGTTGCAAAATATCACAGTACAAAGTATCACATTACAGAACATCATATTACAGATGAGAGCGGTTATAAAGTATCATAAAATCAGGTCATTTTTTATTGCATGCAGTTGTATTCATTTACATCCTCTGGACAAAGCCTTAAATGCAATGTGCTTTGCTAGAAGGTCTCTACAAATGGTCTGGTCTGAAACCACCCTGTTCATAGGCTGTGAAAATTCAAATTCTATTTGGTTTGCATTTATTTTGTACTGTAGAAAACTACTGTGCCACACTTCTACTGGGAAACATCTAATTGGCTGTCATGGATACAATG
The DNA here is from genome assembly GCF_017654505.1 of Polyodon spathula. Taxonomy (NCBI): domain Eukaryota; kingdom Metazoa; phylum Chordata; class Actinopteri; order Acipenseriformes; family Polyodontidae; genus Polyodon; species Polyodon spathula. The sequence goes on along the minus strand of NC_054542.1, from coordinate 40,211,482 downwards.
GAACACCAACATAGCTCAAGGACAGGGTTTTCAGAAATATATAGTCAAGCTATTTTCCTATGAATATTTACTTCTTACTTGATCTCAGGAGGCTGTTCGTCAGCAGCAAATGTGGCAATGCAGTTTTTTAAATGTCTGTGTTTTTTTTTTTTCATGTGGCATCCTCTCTGCAATTTTATCAAGGCCTCTCTCAGTGAAATGAAAAGACGTTTGAAGCTGTAACGATGCCACTGATAGTACATATTTCTGATCAGCACATCAGGACATGTGTAACCCTCCATGGCACCAGGTGCAAGGTTGATATTAATATTGTCTTAACCAGAGATACTGTTACTGCACATGTAGCACATCACATTTTAAAGAAGGGGTATTAAATACAAGGCCTGCGGGGCTAAATATGACCACTTGGGTTTATAGTTTTCATTTGTTTTTCGTTTACATTTTTATGATAAAAGAAGTAAAAAAAACACAAAGCCTGAAAATGTATTGTTTTTAATGGCTTGCTTGCACCTTCAATGTCACACAAAGTAGAATCAATGAATTGCACATTCGCATCCACCTTGTGGATTATAACCTGAGTCAGTTTGATTAACTACCATCCATAACATGATTTTTCTTACATTTTTTTTTCTTCACCTGAACCTTACAAAACAATTATTTGTCATCAGTGCTTTTCCGTGTTTTCTTAGATGGATATTTAGTTGATTGTTTCTATGAAACTTGGGATATAACTTGTTTCATTTGACCATTTGGACCCAGCTTCGTAATAACTGGGGAACAAAATACTTGCAGATTGTTATAGTAAGCATTCCCTGACTATTAAGCACTCAATAGCGCCGAATTTAGAAATACTAAAATATATTCAAAGCAAATGTTTCGTTATAGAATTGAATTTCTTCAAGACGTGTGTCAAATGTCTTCAGTTTCTTCAAGGATTTCTAGTAAAACTGTTTGCCATTTAATTTATTAAGATTCTTTTAGTATTCCTCAATTAAAGCATGTCCCCAAAACACAGACAACACCTACCCCCTGGCTAGTAATAGATATATGATAATAATCATTTGCGGCAAGTTTTGCTGAGTATTCACTCTTCTACTAGTTTTTCGCTTTTTCGTTTTGCCACAATTTAAAGTTTTTTTTCTGATAATTATCCTTTCAATTACTTTAGTTTGAAACACAGTATGACAGCAGTATCAGAGAATGAAGAAAAATCACCAGTAATCTGAGAAATCTGGTGCTTTAACCAAATTAGGCTGCCTTGTTTCATATTTAATTGGATGAGTGCGAGACCTGAAGATTTTCGTTCTGCTTCATTTTCTTCTAATTTCTTGCCTGCCATATGAAAAGGCAAGCATGCTTCACAGCTCCCAAGCACTTTTACACATACAGAAACTAAACAGAATTAAACCTCCGGGGCAAACTCTTTACCAATTGTTGATGACCTTTGTTAAGCCAGCAGTGCTTTTACACCTCCTGCAGTCTTGGTGGTTTTATTTCAATACGCCACCCGTTCCATTCCACATCAATTGTGTGGGCGGTGAGTTAAGTTAGAACAAAGCTACTGCTGTGAGATGCAGTTTATTTTATTACTGAAACCTATAGAGTAGATCGATTCAAATTTTAAATGGAAATGTTTAACCTTTCTATCATTTCTAAAAAAATAACAGTGTAATATCTACCAAGTGCCCTTTTTAAAGGTGATACCTTGTTTCCTTGGACTATGCATTGAAAAGAAAAACAACATTTTGAACTAAAGTCTGAACAATAAGTGACCATACGGATAACACTTTACATTAAGTGTCTCTAATTACTGTGTACATAGTCACTGCATGTGGCAAGGCAGAAGCCTGCTATGTAAATAGTGTGTGTGTGTGTGTGTGTGTGTGTGTGTGTGTGTGTGTGTGTGTGTGTGTGTGTGTGTGTGTGTGTGTGTGTGTGCGTGTGTGCGAGTGTGTGCATATGGATAGTGTGCGTGACAGAATATTTGTAATGTCCATGCGCCAAAACATATCAGAAAGCATTTTGGGATACTGGAGGATAGACAAAAAATGTAGTTTGGTATTATAAAATCCACTGACAAGTCACGCTACCTGATGCAAACTAAGAACTGGACTCAAGACTGGCCCCTGAAGTGGTCTCAAGTCTGGTTCTCAAGTACAGTATTTAACACTGCCTAGTGTAGATGCTAATCGTATTTGGTAATTTTAAGCTGGTTTAAAGGCAACTAATACGGTTTAAAGGCATAGTGTGGACAAGGCCTAAAGGTACAGTACAGATCCTGTTTAGTTTAGTTAGCACTCCAAAACATGAGCTAGGGTTTAGTTTTGTATTGTTTGTTAAAAGAAGCCGTGTTCCCACCAAAAAATAAATAAATACAGGTATTGTTCTTCTTAAACCTTTTTAATCCTTTGTTGTCGAGGGAGCTTTATCAATCAAAGACATGTTAGGAATCCAGAACTGTGTTTTCCATTGTTAATGTATAATTGTATTATCCTAAGTTTAGCAAACAATATGAAATGCTCAATTGAAATTGTAACCACATTTCTAAGTATTACATTTAAAATGTGTAATACTAATTAACTAATTGTTTAAATTTGTGTTGTGTTAAAACATGGTACTCGCTTTTCTGTTGAATTGTTCTGACTCACTGTGGTTTAGTTAACGAATCCACATTTTTCGTAAAACTCACTGTTGCTTTGTAGCACTAGCTGTGGATTAGAATCAAAAATATATCTGCCCCGCGCTCCCCTTCTCTTCAAAGCCACTCAGCCACTTTTAATTAGTAGATTTCTAGAATTAATGAATCAAAAGATCAAACAGTGACATCACAGAAATGTTTTAAGTACAGAAAGAGTAGGTGGGGCTGACGCAGTTCAAAGGTCATATCCTTCTATGAGTTGAACAGAATGAGGAAGGGATTCAGGATGTCTAGCCCAGCCAGCTCTAAGCAGTCAAAGCAAATGAAGGGGTATTGAGATTTAGCAAAGTTGTGTTATAGGTTTTACTAGGACGTGTATAACATACACAAAAACATTTGTTACAGCTGGCCCCAATCCCATCACTAATCTCTGAACTTAACTTCCAGGCAACAAGCACATACTGTTCATATTTATAGTCAATATAAACCCTGGTTGTTTTTATCCTATTATAATAAACAGATAGAAATATATCACTTGCTTCAGAATGGGCTAGGCAAATGGTTGGTAGTGGCATTTTTTACAGAAACTGGAATGGTAACACTTTATTGAAACAAAGTCAAACTCTAGGATGGTGTGTTATTCATGCATGGAACACTTTGTTTTGCTGCTTTATTTCCAAGGTATTAATCATATACAAGCAGCTAGTAGGACCTACTGTACTGTAATATGGCCCAGAACATTTTTCACTCAGTATAAGACATGGAAATCCTTTATTAATGTCCAGTAACCTGTTAGTAAGGCATGTTTGAGAATAAGCATAATAAGTACAAAACAAACCCTTATTAGGATGCTATACATGATGTATTATGTGCTAATTAGTCACAAAGAAGTACATAATAAATGCCTAATATGTAATGCTTTCAATAAAGTGTTACCGCTGGAACAGGGACAAGGCAGCATGTGGTGATATGGCAGTATTTCAATTTCCTAAAGTAGGATTGCTGCAGGCCAGGCACATCTTATTGACTGCTGTCCAATTTGCAGTGTCTGAGACCTTGAGCTGCCTGTGGGGTTGATTTAATTGGTAGGCTGAAGAGGAGATGTTACAAGCAGCTGTCGAAAATATGGAATATGTATGATTATAACACTGTATTAAATGCTTAATTTAATACATTAATATTCAAATACCTGGCTGATAGCATCAGCATCTGTGACATTGACAAAGCTGTACGTTTTGCTTGAACAAACATGTGCTGGATTTTCTTGAACTTTTCTACATGGGTATGTTGGTAGTGTAGCTGGCAATATTCCATGTCTCTAATTTAATTTGATATAATATAAAATATATCTAACGCTTTTGTGTAATGATGTAGATTTCATATTTACAATATAACTGTTGAATAATTTAGTGATTCAGACAATATATCACATGACATGGTCAGTTCTGTGATAATTAAGAACATATATCTTGGCTTCTTTTCAATACATAGTAAATATTTGTGTGAAAAGATTAAAAAAAAAAAAAAAAAAAACGGTATAGGACAGCAGCCGACTGTGTATATGGATAATATTGGCACAAATAGAAGTGAACAAACTAGGGCTGAAAGCTGAGATCTGTTTTTATTTAGCCTATAGACAGTTGACCTATTAATCGATTTTGTAATCCTTTACTAATTGTTTTCTGTTCATGGCAAACCTGTATTTAGTCCACTGGGATTTTCATTGAAAAGTGTAAAAAGATTGATGAAGACAATACTGTTAAGTGGCTAATAGGTAGCCCATTATGACGTCACCATTCTGAATTGACTGCTAAGCAGCTGACATCTAGTGTAGCGATTTTGAAAACAGTGCACAAAAGAAAAAACAGAATATGGTACGGGTGATGTTATGAATGGGGTTTCTTTGTGATGTAAGGTGGCATACAGAAGGCAAAACTCTAATGTTGAGATTCATAATAGCTACAGAAGTTAAGCCTTTGTTCTCTTAGAACAGGTCATATTGGATTTAGGAAGGGTTATCGTCTTCTGTGTAATGAATTTATATATATATATGCAAAAAATATATTCTCTGCAAAAGACACTTTTGTCAATATGCCATATAATGCATTATCTGCAAAGAAAAATTACTAAGCACAACTGAATTGGTGTCTTTCACTGCCCACTGTTTGTCTGGCACTGAACTGGCACAGAAGTAATAAATGCATGGATACGCCAAAGGCCAGTTCCAGATAAAACTGCAGATGGAATAAACTAGCAGATAAATGTATAAAATGAACTACTGATTCATAAGGTATTTCAATACAGCCACGGGCAAGTGTTGCACTGGCCTGTTCTGTGACAGAAATTACTCAGAATTTTCAAAACTACTTAAAACACAGTCTGTGTATACTGTCAGCACTGTGCATTTTACTGTCTTCTCTTTCTTCAAGTTTCGAAAACATAAAGCCTTGGAGGGATGATTTTCAGCTAAACCATTTGGGAACTCCCCAACCATGAGATTTTGAAGACTTGGTCAAATAGTGGTGTTTCTTGGTATTGTTTTATAGAAGTATTGTGTATAGTATCGTATAATGTTTTGACATTATTACAATACATTGTAATATATGTTTCAGCTCTTGGCTTAATCATATCTGATGGCATAAACAAAGAACTATACATCCTCTTTTATTTGATGTTAACTGTATGTCCATTTATTTGCTAAGTTAAATGCCTTAAATGCTAAGCAATACTGTTGTAGTGTTTGTCCTCCATTGGTAAAGTCTGTGGTATCTAATTGTGAGCTTTGAGCAGGTAAGGGAGGTGGGGTGTGTTAAAATGGTAATGTTGTAAAAAATGGATCTAATACACTTTCAGTTTATTCATATTCATATTATGAAACAAATAATGGCAGTGCAGGCGGAGAGTGGCTAAAGGTCATTTCATTTCTATCAGTTGTTCCAGTGGTGTCCATATCACAAAATACCATCACAGTTTCCTCTAAAAAAAAAAATTATAATAATTGAGTTTGATGATATTGAAGCACAGGCTCTTACTGCCGATGCTCTTACTGTAGATGATTTATTGTGAAATCTGAAACAACCAGTCACCAAAGTGACTAAACATTTTAGACTGGTGGTTTGTCTACTTTTTCAATGTGCCACTTGATCTTCACAGTAATAGGGTGCAATGTGTAAACTCACCCTCTTGAACATGCATTTATGACATCAGTGTCATTTTAGGAATATATTGTGGTTCTTGACAATTTACACATATTTTCAAATAGGGAAACTTTATTTTCTAACAATTCTAACATGCTTTAATGAACTGTTTCCTATATCAAAATTTTCAAAAGGGTGTATCTCACCCCACCCTCTCCACTCTACTTATCTGGTGGCACTAACCACCATTAACTAAATATACTTCTGTAGAGGTACAACCACAGTAGGTTGAATAGTATTGCTTGAGCAACACCTATGTGTGGATTTGCAATGATTTCATTTATGGACTACAACTGATGGATTGACTCTCTCTCTCTCTGCTTCAGTGAACATTGCATGTTTCAGCACTGCTATGCATCTCTTAACTAGCCTCAGGAAATGGTCCCACTGTTTGGTACAGTGCAATACATTGGTAAAGTGCATATACACTTCCCTCAGAATCCAACCTTTTACCCAGACTGGTTACTAATGGGACACTGTTTGTTTACCTGTGTGTTTGCTATAGAACCAGCATATGTTTTCTTGTGCATTTGTATTTAGATAGAAATCCTCAATGCAGTAATAAATGGATAACTCAGGAAAGTCAATAACAGTTCTGTGTATATGATTATTGTTGTGCTGCCAAACCTTTATTAAACACATTTAAGGGTAATTGCAGTTTGTAGCAATAAACTATGTTTTTATTGTTTTATCCATGTTTTTCTCCACTTTTGGGGAATTGGACTATGACTTTTGGGATACATATTGCCCTTGCCCTATTCTTTTCTGCCTCTTGGTTGCCAAGGAAACTGGCAGTTAAAATGGTAGTTACGAAGGAAGATCGATCTTACACATTTTTCAAGGAGAGGAATGCAGCCAATACAACATAAGTGGAGAATTCTATATCTTGGCAACCATACTAGGTGGAACCATACAGTTTTCAACACATTTTTGTAATGTGCGGCACTGGCAGACCCATATGAGTCACATATCAGGAATACGCTAATATGGAAATGACATTGGTTTCCTTGACTTTGTTCAGGAGATCAAATGAGCACACTAAAGTTAGTCAATTAATATGTTTCCTAAATTTTAATAGTGGTCCTTTTATTTTGTATATACTGAAGTATCATTATACACCTTTTTACAATTTATTCTTAATGTTTCTATGTGGTAGGCTATATTTTGCACCTTGTCTTTTCTAAACTAAGTACCAAAGAAACAGAATGGGTTTCATTAGCATATTTCATGATACCCAACTTCAATTCCATTCAATTAATACTACTTACCACACAATTGTTTGAAAAAAAAAAAAAAGTCCTCTTTTGGGATGGATTTTTGTTCTTAGCTTTCTTCTGTTTCCGAAGGCTGTCACTACCTTGCCTAGTTGATGTTGTTTCATTAGGACTTACATTAATTAAGCTATGTGGCAAAGTGCCCACCCCTGTGTGTATTTTGTGTGGTGTGTTAATGTTGGTGTATATTCATTGGTACACGGGATATAAACGGGTCTGTGTAACACGAGTGTTTAAAATGTATATTTGTATTTAGGAATGGGGATTGCATAGCACTTCACGTGCAAGTAAGACGTAATAATATGTGAGCACGGGGAATTGCACTTTATTAATTCACGCGCAGTTGTACCGCGACTCCAATTGAATGATTGATTAGCAACTGAGTCTCGGTACAACTGCATAAAAGCTGCATGTTTTCACCCACTCGGGGTTGTGTGTTCGGTGAGTGGAGAACGGTTGTGGAGACGGAGGTAATTACAATAATAGTAATAATCGTTAGTTAAAGTAGAAGCTCACAATGTTTTGTCTGTATAGTCCGTTTTGTTTGTCTGTTTATTTTGGCTACCAGTGTCGTGTCCTGTGTTTTTTGTTTGTTACAACCGTTTATTTTCTGTCTGTTCTGTTCACTCATTAAATGCTGAGCAAAGCCATTCGCTCAGCTCCACCAAACTCCACCTCTCTTTTTGTTTATTTCCTGTTCCTGGTCTGACATCACCCACTCCGGCCGTCTTTGTGACAAGCCACCACAAATCCCCAGAATTAAATAAGATGTAGGCTAATTATGAAGGCTGATTATGAAGGTTGATTGGGCGAAAAGTGGAGCAACCCACCATGCGCTGTCACATCTGATAAGTACCATGCTGCTTTTATTTTACCAATAACAACCCTTTTCTTACTCTGTAGAACTTTCAGTTGAGTTTCTCCTTTCAGTAGTGGTACATCTACCCTTCTATCAAATGAACCCCCAAGTTAAATACTACCCTGCCAGCATAATGTTTTACTAACATGAGTTAGTTGCAGTGGTGCATGTGTTTTGAGTGATGGGTGTGGTGCTGCTCAAAATGTCTTATTAAACAAATAAATTGGGTGCGCCTTTACAAAATGATACAGTAGGTACAATTATGGAATACAGTAAACCGTTAACATTAAAAAAAAAAATCATAAAAAATTAAGAGGGTGCTCACATAGGAAGCACATTCATAATTTACAAAAGAAGCAACTGTCCACTCTATGTTTGTGTAGCTATGACATGTTCTTGCAAAACATGCATACGCAGTGGTGCAATGTACTGAAAACAAATGTGATTTGTGTTTAATATAAGAAGGGACAATCGCAAATGTAGTAAGCCTGATGTTGAAAACCCCACATAGACAAAAGGTAAAAGCATTAGCCTTTGTAAGTGGGAAGAAATGATGCTGATTTACATATTGAGAAACAGATTAAAGTAATTGAAAAAACCAGTGAAATTCTAGTGGGATTCACTGTGGAAGCTGAGAAACTGAATGAATGTAAGCTGAATACTAAAATTAATTTCAGCTGTATTTGCCAGTTTTCATATTCTCTAGCCATGAAACAGTTTACTCTGAGACTATATGGGACAAGATGTGGCACTCCAGGTTCGTACCTGTGGCTGGACCAAGAGGACAATGGTCAGGTGTCTGAAGAATCATCAAGGGACAAAGAGATGCTTGAAGGAGACTAGGCAGGGGCCTCACATTGATCAGTACTTCTTATGAACCCAGTTAAGTCAGATGAGTGAAATCCAGCAACAAGAAACACACAACAGTTGACAGGATGTCAGCACCCCTGCTATAGACAAGAGTACCTCCAATAGGAGTAAACCTATGTGATAAAACCAATGATCCTGGTGAGCCTAGTCAGATGAACCAGCCAAGGGCAGAAAAGAACCTAAATGGGTGCAGGCAGCATGGGTAAAACAGATAGTCCCAAGAGCATGACATACAGCAGGAGGGGTCTTTATCCCCAAAGAAAAATAATCTACCAGCTTCTGTTAAATGTGGATGGCAAGATATTCTTCAGATGTTGGCCAAAGTCTTATTTCCTCACCCAAGATTGCTACAATACCCTTTAGCCTGATAATGGGCTGTGGTGAGTCTCAGCATGCCTTGTTCTCCTGGTGGCATATGAGAGGAAGAAACTGGTATGCAGAGTTAGCCTCTAGGGTGGATTGTTGGGGATTCCATGACCTGGCTTCTCAGAGATGCTGAATTGAGTGGACATGAGTTGTGGCGTATAGCGAAGGCTCTATCCGAGACAGCAACTAGCTCTAGTTGAGGAGGTATGAGGCCAATTCAGGACCTCAAAAGAGAGGTGATGAGGGAAGTTAACATCAACGAAAAGGAAAGGATGGCTAACGTGAAAGTGGGGGATGGAGTGCAGTGGTGCTGAAGCATTAGGGAGGATTTCTGGAGCCAGCATCATAGCCATTGTGTGTGCTGATGCATCAGGGAGGTGGCAAACAAGCTGATCCCAACTTCAGCTAGCAACAACAGGCCAATAGGAAATCCACATTACCTGGTAAAAGAAAAGCACTGAAGGCTCATATAGTACTTGAAGCTACGTCTTGGTTGGTTCCCACCACTGCTATCTTATTTTATCTAGGTGAAAGCCGAGTCCAACATTAGCATGAAGTAAATAGCAGCTACTCTCATGTAATAAAAATCAGGAAACAAACTAATAAACACAAGGTCTATTTTAAAAGGTGTGATAAGTGTTTTAATGAAATCTTTTTGGAAATCCTTTCCATTATATTTTCTCCATTTCAATGAAAGAGCTTAGCATTTTCACTCATTTTACACCAGGAATGTGCGAATGTACAGTAAAAGATGGCATATACACAAATCCTTTAACACATTTAATCTGGGTCCACGAAACTGTGCACTGTGATATAAAACAATATACTGTACAAAAACCTGATGCTCTCTCCCATGGTGTTCTATGGAGGTCAGTTCTGTTATTACTCAATACTGTAACGTAAATAAAGCACAGCTGAGAGACAACATTAATAATGGCCACTGTTACTGATGACATGCTTCAAGCTCTGCTCTTTCAAAAAGGTGAACTCTTTCAGTGATCTACAATGATTATTTTAGACAAAAAGAGATAAATAAATAAATACCCTTAAAAATTGTAGTATAATAGTGATGCCAGCACTGCTGTAGTGTGTTCCTCAGTAATAATAACTCTCTTGTTCAACTCTCGGGGGTTACATTATCATCTTGTCACAGCAATATATATGTTACACTATTTTAAACTTCTACATTCTTATCATACTGCATAACTATAACATATTATTATATATTTCCCAATATCCCAAAAATGATCTGTTACAGTTATTTGATTGATTTTTTATTTTTCATTTGTAAGAATATATATATATATATATATATATATAATATATATATATATATATATATATATATATATATATATATATATTAAACAATTATTTAATGACTTAGCTTTAAAATGTATTTCTGTTCTTATTGATAGGAGAGTTGTGTGTAACGTAACCATTTGTATAAGATATAATTTTACTATTGCATTTTTTTTTATTTATAATTTTATTTGTACTGGGCAGTGGAGGTTTTATTTTGGTCAGTAAAATGGCAAGGCAGCGGCTCAGTGCAGGGGCTGTTGCTGACATCATATTGGAGTCTGACTCAGAGGGTGATTTTGTGCCCAATGACTCTGGTAATAAGTATGTGCCAAGTGACTCTTCCTCCATTCAGGTATCCAGCAGTAGTGAGGAAGAGGAACCGATGGACATTGAGCCTGAGCCCCTACCAAAACAAGTTACAGTAGGTGGGCCTGAACCAATGGGTTGTAGAATTCAGCCACTCTATTACTGGACTCCCCTTAACAACATCCAGCTTCAAAGTCCTCTGTTTTCTGGCACACCAAGTACCAGGGTGAACACAACTGGATTTACCCCAAATTACAACCACTTCTCAATCATCTACAGAAAAATTTTAAGAAACATATACACCTGGCCAAAATATATCTGTGCATGAGTCCCTCCTTCTGTTCAAGGGGAGGCTAATTTTTAAACAATATATTAACATGAAACATGCCCCTTCTGGGATTAAACTGTACAAACTCTATGAGAGCTCCACTGGGTCCACATCGGTTCAGAGTGTACACAGGGAAGGATGTCTGAAATACTTATAAAGGTGCACATATTTGATATTTTTGAGTTTGGGACACTCAGGGCAATTCAAAACCACTGTCATTTTAACAGTGGAACAAATGCTGTCAGATTCACAGGTCTAAATATAAGGAAAAACAAGCAACTTTTGCTATACACAGTGACATTACCTCAAATTGCAGAAGGATTATGGGTAACACACCATGACATGCTTGGTGATGTTACCCATTTCTAAAATCCTTATTTTGTGCAGTTTTAAAAAATGTATATTTATGCCAGGGTATCTCATTGTTTAGTGGAGTACTGGGCACATGAGATTGAGGTGGGTGCTATGGACCGTGGGCTGCATATTTTGAAGTGGAAAAGTCAAAGTTGCCTGGTGTCTACTCTAAAGCAAGTAAATCCCCAAAACCAATGTAAAGATGTACACACAGGCGCAGGAACATCCAGCAGCTTAAACATTTCTACATTCTTACACCAAACATTAGCATTTTAAGGACTAAATGTGATGCAGGTATAATACATTTTATGAAAAAGTAGCATTTTGTTTACAATAATAGTTGTATTTTGTGGCACCAATAGAAACTTCAGATTCTGGCAAAAAAAAAAAAAAAAAAAAAAAAAAAAAAAACTATATATGTGTGTGTGTGTGTGTGTGTGTGTGTGTGTGTGTGTGTGTGTGTGTTTGCCAGGGGTATGTAAAAAGGAACATATAATAATTTTGATGTAAAACAGGCTGCTCCCAAAATCACAAAATGCCTGCCGCACAGAGCAACACCAGGGCCTCAGCAGAGGAGGGGTTGATAAATGTAAACATATTTGGGATCCATGCAATATTTATTGTGCGGCTGCCAAAATATGTTCCCTAAATTTTAATAGTGGTCCTTTTGTTTTGTATATACTGAAGTATCATTATACACCTTTTTTGCAATTTATTCTTAATGTTTCTATGTGGTAGGCTATATTTCTGCACCTTGTCTTTACTAAACTAAGTACCAAAGAAACAGAGTGGGCTTCATTAGCATATTACATGATACCTAACTTCAATTCCATTCAATTAATACTACTTACCACACAACTGTTTGAAAAAAAAAAAAAAAGTCCTCTTTTGGGATGGATTTTTGTCTTTCCTTGTATTCTTGATAATAATCTAGTAAGTATTTTGTATTTCTTGTTAATTGTGCATTATATATTAAATGTACTTCATTCTAAATTTAAATGTCTAGTTATCTTCTGTAGTTTTATCTCTGTGTTTCCATGACTACCAGGAGACACCTGACTTGATCCAGGAGGTACATTTTTGTAGCTGCTTTGTTTTGGGCACTCTAAATGGGTCTCTTTTCTTTTAAGCATGGAAAAATTAATGAATACATCATAATAATAAGTTTAAAAAAAAATAAAAAAAACTGCAAGAAATGGGAAATACCACAATTGTACTTTCCGGGATCATGTTAGGTGCCTGTTGTTATCAGCAGCTGTGCAACTTATTAACAAGAGTTGTGGTAACTGCGTGACAGAATTCAGTATTTAAATATTTTCTACACAAGGGGTAAGGGGTAATATATATATATATATATATATATATATATATATATATCTAATATATATATATATATTATATATATTATATATTATATATCACAATGGGGAACACATCTATATATATATATATATATTATATTATAATATAATATATAAATGAATACTCTCTATACCATGTGTGCTATACATGATATGAACCAATTAGCAGCACGATGCTTTTTTTTTTTTCATACGCATACATTTTAGCACTTTTTTTTTGTTTGGATGGAAACATAGCTGCTTACAGTTTCCATAACAAATTCAGACCTCGCAAGTTTCGCGTCATTATTAGCTAAAATGGCATCGAAGCAGACGGCCGTCATTCATGGAGGGCAAAGTGCAAGCACTGTAAGACAAAGGTGGTAGAAGTGCGGGGAACTTATACTTATTCAAGGTAAGCCCATTTATTAAATTGTGTATAGATGTTCTATTTAGCGAAACCGTGACCACTTATTGACATGCTCGTGGTTTTATGAATAAACGACATTTATTATTACAACCAAGGTCTGTGTGTTATATTAAATAATTCAAAGACGAAGAGACTCAAGGTGTACATAAAAAAAAAAAAAAAAAAAAAAAAAAAAAAAACGTGTAAAAATGTTGTACTATTAATAATAATAATAATAATAATAATAATAATAATAATAATAATAATAATAATCAGAAGAACATTGTAAGTTAATTTTATTTCTGTAAACGAGCTCCTTTAAATGTGCATATGCATAATGTATAATACAAAATGAGAAGAATTGTGAGGCCTGTATGAGTCAGAATATACTGAAGTTTCTAAAGATTGCAATTAGATGAAAACCCAACCTGTATATATATAATATATATATATATATATATATATATTATATATAAATATACCATATATATATATATATCGGTACGTTTGGTTTTGGTCTTATCCGAACTCTGTTAGTAATCTACTGTCTCCACAAATCAGGCAGCAGTGTGGCACAATCACCAGATTTATCCTAACATTAGTTTTATGAATCCTTCAAAAAATATGTCACTGCAAATTACCAGGACAATCAGAAACACAATATATTTGTATCATAACCAGCATCATGTTTTCAAATTAAAACACACGTGTGTTGCAACGTTTTTTTTTTTTTTTTTTTTTTTTTCATAACGTCACATGTGAGACAGATGTAACTTATGGAAGTACAGAACAGGTAAGATTAATGGAATTATTTCATCAGCCACATTTACATTAACAATGGTCCCAATGTCACTGAGCCAGTATGCAAGTGCACTATATAACAGGGGTTAAATGAGGCCTTTTTGGCTGGTCAGTATGTTTATAGTTTATTGATTTTCTAAATGATTGTTGGTAGTAAATTAAAACGTGACATTCAGATGTTTAAAGGTGGCAGTCCTATTGATTATGTCATAAGCATACCTAGAAGAAGCCAAGCAGTACTGATGAGCATCGAGGATACATCTCATTCTGAGAATCAACAGTGTGCAATCATCCAGGGGCGGTCATTTTGAATCCATTATAATCATCTTTTTACATTGTTTTTACATACCTACATATGCCAGAGCAATCTGTTTGCTCTTTAGCTGAATACTATAACATTCAGTGCTTAAGCTCTGGTGATTAGTCTTTGTTTAGGTCAATTAAATGTTTGTTTTTTTTGTTAGATTTTCTGCCCCTAGCTTTCTTGATTTACCTGTTGAAATATGAATAAAAGATCACTTATTTTCAGATCAGTTAGACACAAGTGGCATTTGGCTGTGATAGAATTAATCTTAAAGTTACACTACACACAATGGTATTTCAAAACTAAAATATATTTGGCCAATTATCTCATACAACATTTACCCCAGTGCCAGGTTTTCAGCTTTTTTTCAGCAAAAATAAAACTAGTAAGAATCTAGCCAGATTGGTGCCCAGATCTGCCCCTGCTGGATAAGTGAAAGAGGGATCAGATGTGCTTTACTGTATGGATGTTCCAGATTTCTTGCAGGTTTTTGGAAACCATGCATTGCTTCAGGAGACCTGGTACATGATTAGCCCAGGGGGGTGCTAGATTTTGTTTTGGATGTCGACATATTTCAGTCCCTAAGGAAATGATGATGAATGGAGCTCTGATAAGCCATCCTGGGGCCATAGTTTTCTCAGCTGATTGTGAAGCAAATACAATTTTTAGGAAAACATAAAACATTAACTGCAGGCTAGTCTTCTAAGGCCAGGTGTTTTTTGTCCTAAAACGTGCCTTATTTGTTCTCCTTTTTTTTTTATTTAGAGAACCCAATTATTGTACGTCCAATTTTCTCACGAATTTGGAATGTCTAATTTTTTTTTCTCCTCACCGCACCAATTCCGCTCTGAGCTCACTGGGTGCCTGGCCAGCAGGATTCGCATGATGAGGAGAAGCAGTCCCTGACAGTTTTACCTCCCTAACTCAGGGAGCACCAGAGCCAATGCGACGCTCCCTTCAGAATCCCCTTTAAAGCCTGCACTGTAGGACTCGCTCTGCACAGCTAGGAAGCGAGCCTGCACTGTATGACTCACTCTGCACAGCTAGTAAGTGAACCTGCACTGTATGACGCTCTGCACAGCTAGGAAGTGAACCTGCACTGTATGACTCGCTCTGCACAGCTAGGAAGCGAGCCTGCACTGTATGACTCACTCTGCACAGCTAGGAAGTGAACCTGCACTGTATGACGCTCTGCACAGCTAGGAAGCGAGCCTGCACTGTGTGACTCACTCTGCACAGCTAGGAAGCGAGCCTGCACTGTATGACTCACTCTGCACAGCTAGGAAGCGAGCCTGCACTGTATGACTCACTCTGCACAGCTAGGAAGTGAACCTGCACTGTATGACACTCTGCACAGCTAGGAAGTGAACCTGCACTGTATGACTCGCTCTGCACAGCTGGGAAGCGAGCCTGCACTGTGTGACTCACTCTGCACAGCTAGGAAGCTAGTCTGCACTGTATGACTCACTCTGCACAGCTAGGAAGCGAGCCTGCACTGTATGACTCACTCTGCACAGCTAGGAAGTGAACCTGCACTGTATGACACTCTGCACAGCTAGGAAGTGAACCTGCACTGTATGACACTCTGCATAGCTAGGAAGTGAACCTGCACTGTATGACTCACTCTGCACAGCTGGGAAGCGAGCCTGCACTGTATGACTCACTCTGCACAGCTAGGAAGCTAGTCTGCATTGTATGACACTCTGCACAGCTAGGAAGTGAACCTGCACTGTACGACACTCTGCACAGCTAGGAAGCGAGCCTGCACTGTATGACTCACTCTGTACAGCTAGGAAGTGAACCTGCACTGTATGACTTACTCTGCACAGCTAGGAAGTGAACCTGCACTGTATGACTCACTCTACACACCACTTGGCTGCACTTTTACTATGTGAGCCTCTCAAGGATCCTTTTTTCGTTGCCTTTAGCATTTTGATTAAACTAAGATCAACAAGAATATTGCATACAAAGATTGTTTTACTGGTTAACGAATGGTTGCATATTTTTATTTATAAATTAATCAAAATGCTAAACAAACATTAACACATAATGCAAGGATTGCTTTTTAACTATATATATATGTGTGTGTGTGTATATATATATATATATATATATATATATATATATATATATATATATATATATATATATATATATATGTGTGTGTGTATATATATATACAGTATAATATACACACACGTATACAGTACATTGCAACACGATATTAAACATTTGAAATAAAACAAAATCTTATGAAATATAAACAAATGCTTATTCTTGAGCTGTATCCCAATTGACTGCCACGTCACACATTCATACGTGGGTTTTAAACATAATTGAATCAATGCATCTAAAGCAAATGACACTGGCTATCGTGAAATGTACTTGCATTAAATATACACGTACGCATCTCATGAGATAAGATAATACAATTACTCAGCAAATTGAGTGAAACGTGAGGAGTTCCTTAAATATTTTATTTCCCCTGCTAGCATCTGCTGGGGCAGCTGTCTGTTGCTTATTGTGTTTTTTAGCAGCCCAGTATGGGAAAAGGATACAATTGTTCCAGTTATACAGACACTGAATGGTTGGTACACTGCTGTTTGTATTTTATCATTTTCTCAACACAGTATCATTACAGGTGTTATCCAGTAATAATTTACTATTTCACTGCAATATTGGGTTAACCTGTGGAGGTATCAGCGATACAGATCTTTTTCTCATATCTGTTTGACTTCATGGTTACATCTATTCAATCTGAAATTAAATTTACTTACAACTACGGTATGTAAGTAAAGAAGGACCAGTTTTATTATTGTTATCAGTAGTTTTTTGCTTGTTTTATACTGTTAAAATAATTTTATAAAAATGTAAAACAATCTTGGCCAGCTTGGGGCCTCCTCAAGGATTATACAGGGACTCGGTGAAACTACTACAAATGAGATTGCATGTGATTTGGTGGAGTTCTTAGTCTAGATATGGAACAATACCATCTGACGATTCTAAACGGGTATGTACCAATAAAAGCGTTGTAAAGACCACATCAAAAACAAATACTCTAAGTTCAGAATATTATACTGTACTCTACAGTCCTGTTGTCCAGCATTCTACTAGAAAATATAAATCAGGTTCAAATAGAGGATACTTTTGTTTGATGGTTTTGACATTGCATTTAGTAGGACAGATGACATCTCTCACAAATTGAATTTGAGTAGTTATACATTTACAGTCAAATTGGTGTTACCTGATCTTTTAAAAATTCACATTTGCACAACTCCGCTTTATGATGTAAGTGGCCTGGGACATTCTGAGTATTTAAAAGTTATTTTGGTGATGTGAAGATCATTCATAAAGGGAGAAATCTGCTTCATAGAAATACATTAACCCCAAAATGGCTCTCAAATACAGTCAATACTTGTAGTAGGTTTAAAAATGTTGTGACACACTGTGAGTAATAAACAGTCTTCATTTTATAGTTTTAGTCTTGGTTTGTGATGACACCGAACAACTCGGGTAGTAAATTAGGTGCTCACCTATGGCGATGTGCACAACAAGATACAGCAATGATTACAAAAAATCATATAAAGAAACCACCTTGAGTCTCATAACACAGTATTCAGGACCATACTATTGACTCTGATTGTTTAGGATCCAGACTGTATGCAAAAGGGATCTTAATAGTGTAGCACAAACTGCTCAGATAAGGTATTGCATTCCTAGGATTTATAGTAAAACCCTGTTTTACTTCAACCAATCCCATAATGGACTGGTTTAGATGATAATGTATATAGCATCAACCATGACTGATACTACCCTACTACCACTATTATTTATTTATTTATTTATTTATTTATATTTTATTACATCTATTTTGCATAGGTTTCATATCTCAGATTTCCCTAAATCATCCTTGGTGTACTGTTATTGAAAGATATCACACCAAG
The DNA here is from genome assembly GCF_017654505.1 of Polyodon spathula. NCBI lineage: Eukaryota > Metazoa > Chordata > Actinopteri > Acipenseriformes > Polyodontidae > Polyodon > Polyodon spathula. The sequence goes on along the minus strand of NC_054542.1, from coordinate 40,193,187 downwards.
TTGACAAGAGTAAAATTGGACAAAATGGAGTGGATTGAGTAATTTGATAAATTACAACTGCAATCTTATTTAATAAATAGAAGTTGTGTTATTTGCTGGAAAACACACAGCTGAGAGCAGAACCTATAGCACACTGATGATCCACACAGCTGAGAGCAGAACCTATAGCACACTGATGATCCACACAGCTGAGAGCAGAACCTATAGCACACTGATGATCCACACAGCTGAGAGCAGAACCTATAGCACACTGATGATCCACACAGCTGAGAGCAGAACCTATAGCACACTGATGATCCACACAGCTGAGAGCAGAACCTATAGCACACTGATGATCCACACAGCTGAGAGCAGAACCTATAGCACACTGATGATCCACACAGCTGAGAGCAGAACCTATAGCACACTGATGATCCACACAGCTGAGAGCAGAACCTATAGCACACTGATGATTCACACAGCTGAGAGCAGAACCTATAGCACACTGATGATCCACACAGCTGAGAGCAGAACCTATAGCACACTGATGATCCACACAGCTGAGAGCAGAACCTATAGCACACTGATGATCCACACAGCTGAGAGCAGAACCTATAGCACACTGATGATCCACACAGCTGAGAGCAGAACCTATAGCACACTGATGATCCACACAGCTGAGAGCAGAACCTATAGCACACTGATGATCCACACAGCTGAGAGCAGAACCTATAGCACACTGATGATTCACACAGCTGAGAGCAGAACCTATAGCACACTGATGATCCACACAGCTGAGAGCAGAACCTATAGCACACTGATGATTCACACAGCTGAGAGCAGAACCTATAGCACACTGATGATCCACACAGCTGAGAGCAGAACCTATAGCACACTGATGATCCACACAGCTGAGAGCAGAACCTATGGCACACTGATGATCCACACAGCTGAGAGCAGAACCTATAGCACACTGATGATCCACACAGCTGAGAGCAGAACCTATAGCACACTGATGATCCACACAGCTGAGAGCAGAACCTATAGCACACTGATGATCCACACAGCTGAGAGCAGAACCTATAGCACACTGATGATCCACACAGCTGAGAGCAGAACCTATGGCACACTGATGATCCACACAGCTGAGAGCAGAACCTATAGCACACTGATGATCCACACAGCTGAGAGCAGAACCTATAGCACACTGATGATCCACACAGCTGAGAGCAGAACCTATGGCACACTGATGATCCACACAGCTGAGAGCAGAACCTATAGCACACTGATGATCCACACAGCTGAGAGCAGAACCTATAGCACACTGATGATCCACACAGCTGAGAGCAGAACCTATAGCACACTGATGATCCACACAGCTGAGAGCAGAACCTATAGCACACTGATGATCCACACAGCTGAGAGCAGAACCTATGGCACACTGATGATCCACACAGCTGAGAGCAGAACCTATAGCACACTGATGATCCACACAGCTGATTCACACAGCTGAGAGCAGAACCTATAGCACACTGATGATCCACACAGCTGAGAGCAGAACCTTTAGCACAGTGATGATTCACACAGCTGAGAGCAGAACCTATAGCACACTGATGATTCACACAGCTGAGAGCAGAACCTATAGCACACTGATGATTCACACAGCTGAGAGCAGAACCTATAGCACACTGATGATTCACACAGCTGAGAGCAGAACCTATAGCACACTGATGATTCACACAGCTGAGAGCAGAACCTATAGCACACTGATGATTCACACAGCTGAGAGCAGAACCTATAGCACACTGATGATTAACACAGCTGAGAGCAGAACCTATAGCACATTGATGATTCACACAGCTGAGAGCAGAACCTATAGCACACAGCTGATTCACACAGCTGAGAGCAGAACCTATAGCACATTGATGATTCACACAGCTGAGAGCAGAACCTATAGCACACTGATGATTCACACAGCTGAGAGCAGAACCTATAGCACACTGATGAGTCACACAGCTGTTGGCAGGTAAATTACTAGCCTAGTAGCTGGGTGGATATCTGTCTCAAATTATAAGGATGTAGCTAAACTAAGCTCCACAAGTTCTGTTATTAATTCCAGGGTAATGTGTTGATCCCTCTGTAACATTAACTTTCTGCTTAAAAACTAATAAGCCAGTATTGTTCATGTGATTTAAATCAAGAGTATTATTCAGCAAATCGTAGGTAATACAACAGTCATCACAGTTCTCAGCTGATGGTATTCTGAGCTGGCTTGGTACCGAGATGGTATGTCTGCACTGGAATCGGTGTTGATGTAAGTTTCTGAGCTGCGTTGACATGGCACAAAGGTGGTGTGTCTCAGCTCTCATGGCATCAGTGATGTTCGTTTTTTTCATAGCAAAGAAATGATTTCATACAGTACAGATATACAGCTTGAACAAATTTGGTCTTATTTCCCTAGCATGATACGCAGTGTGAGATAAAGCACATTAACAGTTAACATATATGTTTCTTCTTCACTTCACCATGGACAGCAGAAACCCAGATAAGAATAAGTTACACTTAAGAGTTTAGCTAAATTCTCAAAGGCAGCAAACCGCTATATCCATGCATCACAAGGTCAAACGACAAGGCTGGTGATTGCAAACTGCTGATGGGCAACAGCTGTGTACAGCTTGATTTTAAGAGTTTGTTAACCCTGTGTTGATTCAGAGCTTTCATTAAACACAGAAAAATCACAGAATCTTTAAAGACAGAATTTCTCACAAAGCAAATAATTTAAAGGGCTTGTATAGGGGTTGTTTAATGGAAGGGAACAAACACCTGATGTTTGTACTGCTTCTCTGGAACAGCACAATAGGTAAAAAAAAAAAAAAAAAAAAATATGTGTGTTATTAAGAGTTCCACAATTTGTAGTTAGGAGTTACACACAATTTGCCAACATTAAAATAAAGTTTATATGGTGTTCACATGTCTTTCTTTTTCGCAGTTTGGCTGATTTCTTCACTCTTGTCCTGATCCATAGGCATGACATGCCATTAACTACTTTATTTAAAGCACAATTTCATCATGTTGGTTCTATCTTTTCTCTTATTTTTAATTTCACAGATTTGGAGTATGTTTTACTCATGTAAAAAGTCACAAGTAAAAAAAAAAAAAGTTCAATTTGCTGTACAGGTTTCAAGCGTTCAGTTTCACAAGGATCACTTTATAACAAACATGTATTTTCATTTTTTTTTATATAATTTCTGGTACTACATTAAATTAAGTGCCCCAGCTTGCTTCCCCTTTGTGTTATGAATGGAAGAGCATGACAGGGTTAATTTGTTTGTTAGATACAGCTACTTTTAATTTTATTGAAACTAATGTTGGGGGGGAAGGTAACAGCCAACAAAATACTTTTTTTACAATCTAAAATATTATGTTGATGGTGTAATTAAATAAGATACCCAGTTGCTAGTCATGGTTCCATTAAATTACAGCTGCACAAGATGCAGTCATGTTTTTGTTTTATAGCAAGGACCAATCAGAATCTTCATCTGTTACATGATGATAAAGAGAAGGCCAGTTTAAAGTGCTTTGGGTAATACTCCTTGTCTCACTGAAGTTGCCCAACTTTAACCTCTTGTTTTATGAAAGTGTTGGTGATCATAAAAACATAATTAGGCCATTGTGTATTCAATTATATATAGTATTGACGTATGTACATCGTAACTGGATTAACAGCTGTATCTCTCCATCTACTGTATTCCCTAGACTTGATTTACAGCTCAGATGGGACCACTACCACAGAGTAGCTTCTATCGCTTGCTCACTTATTTTTGGTCTTTTCATAATTGAAACTCTTCTTGAATCAGTCTCTGGTAAATTACAGGCTTTTTAAAATTATTGTAGTCTTGGATTGAAAAAAAAAGCACAAAACAGAAATGCATTTATTTATCACTGAGAGGATTCAGTACGGAGTAATCACCAATTATTATTATTATTGTTGTTATTTGGCTGGGAAGCCTATTAAGATTTTTTTATTTATTTTTTTTAATTATTATTTTTCTTCCCAAAACATTAAACTGCTGCTGCTTCGAAGCTGTGTGACTGATTAGGTTCTGACTTGGCAGTTAACAAGCTGGATACATTGGCTGTCTGATGCTGAAAAAAATTTGCTGCTGCATCCTTGCAGTTGGTGCCGTGACACATTTTTTGATAAAACCTTGCGAAATCTTCTTCTTGGGAACCGGTGAAGCGATTGATCTGAAACTTGGCATATATCATCAGCATCCAAATCAAGTTTGTGAAGCAGAAGTTGCTGTGATAAATTTTAATGTCAAAATGGCTGCCACAAATCTTATTGAAATGCGCCCCTAACAACAAACTGCTGCTGTTTGAAAACTGTTTGTCCAACAAACTCCAGACTTGGTAGTTATTGTCCCAGTAACAATGGGATACAAATATGTGAAAATGGTGATGTTTTATAAAACAAGATGGCCGCCACTTATACGTTTACATTTGAAATTTAAACTTGCGTCAGTTGACAAACAATTTACTTGACTAACTCCAAACTTCACAAGCATCTTCCCTGATACTGTATTAATACAACTGACTAAAAAATTGTGTGGACCAGAAACAAAAATGGCCGTTTGACGCATTTTTTAGAAACCTTTCAAATGATTCTTCTTGGGAACCGATGAAGCAATTGATCTGACACTTGGCATATATCATCAGCATCCAAACCCGCATCTTTTGCGAAGCAGAAGTTTCTGCGATATATTTTAATGTTGAAATGGCTGCCCCAAGCTTTAACGAAACGTGCCCTTAACAGGAAATTGCTGATATTTGAACACCGTTTGACCAACGAACTCCAAACTTGGTAGTTATCGTCCCAGTAACAATGGGATACAAATATGTGAAAATGGTGATGTTTTATAAAACAAGATGGCTACCAGCTATACGTTTACATTTGAAATTTAAATCTGTGTCAGTTGACAAACAATTTACTTGACTAACTCCAAACTTCACAAGCATTATCCTTGACACTATACCAATTCCACTGACTTTTAAAAAAAAGGTGTTGACCTGAAACCAAAATGGCTGTTTGATGCTTTTTTTTTTTTAACTAAACCCGCTTCTTCCAGTAATTGCTTAAGTTTGGCACTGGTACTGGGGCTTGGAAGTCGTAAAACTGCCTGGCAGTTCTAGTTATTATTATTATTATTATTATTATTATTATTATTATTATTATTATTATTATTGAATTATTTAGTAGATGCTTTTATTCAAAGTGACTTGCAGAAAATTAAACAAAATATAAAAGCATATAAATTACAGGCAATACAAATGCAAAGCACATACAATATATACAAAATGATTATAATTCTTCTCTATGATCTTTTGCTTTGAAAAGCTCACACCACATTTCTTTTTGTTCAACAGCAAGCCAAAGTGGCTTAAACATGACTTAAACATATTTTTAAGTCACCAGTAGTGTTTTCTTAATTAATGGGACTATAAATGTAAAAAAACAAGTCTTTGTTAAAAAGATAAAAGACACTTCCTTGTCGAAATGTTTGCATAATTGTACAAGTTCTTTTAGAGTTACATTTATGGAACGTAAAATGTAGCATTGCCTTTAAATATCACATGTTTTGCAGAAGACCAGTGCTAGTAATGTACGCTACCTACAGTGATTCTTAAAAGCATGAAAGATGATGGTGAAACTGATGATAGATTCCATACTTATTTCCATCATTTGTGCCAGCCATCCTTGAAAGTTTCAAAGGAGCAATTTAATAACAGATTAGATTACTTATGTGTGCTCCCTAGACAAGCTCCTTATCTGTCATGCTCTGCTATAACTCTGAGGATGTATCAAGAGACCATAAAGCCATCACCCTAGGGAAATAGTGAACTGTTGTCTAATTTAATACCTAACCCTGTTTGCTCGATATTGCTCAGTAGATAAAAGACATCTCCAAGTGTCATAAAGATCTCTGATATATTTTATTTACTTTTACTGGTTATGTGGACATCATTCTTCACAGTGAGGCGGCTCTTTGGATTAGCCTTTTGTTGGGATGGAGCCTCAGCTGAAAAAAACATATACTGAAAAAGCAGATTTACCAAAGTTTCACCATTTTGTACACATCACATCTCAGTTGAGCAAAATGGTGTTGAACAATGTATAGCAAACCCTCAAGATCAAACAAAGTGGCAGTTTCAGAATAATCTATTTTAACGATATCAACAGTGACAGATCTAAATGCTGCCACTCATGACCTCTATCAGTCCCACTTATTAACATTAATAAATACATAATGCAAATATTAAAGTTGCAGTATTAAGGCCCACCTCTGTTTTCATCAGTAGTGTATAACTTTGTTCCATGACAACCATTCCAGTAGTTGTAAAGGAGAAACCTTAGCACTGTGCAGAGTATAAGTGTATGGATGAATATGAGTAATATTAATAATAGTTTAAATCGTTGATTGCTAAAGTAACCAGACCACACTTAAAAAAATATATAATTTAGATTTCCTTTGTGTGCTGGGCTGTGTTGAATTGGGATGCTGATTAGAAACGTGTGTAAAGTATAGGGCGATTTAGCGTGGCTATTGTTCTGTTAACAGTGGGCGTGTTTCTTTTGTTTGGCTGAGCATAAATTGGTACCTAACTGTGTGTATTTAGTTTGTGAGTAAAACTGAAGAGACAAGTGTGTTTCCAGTCGCCAGCGGAAACAACATTGAAATAGGTAAGTGAATTACAGTTCATTTAATAGTTTAAATCATTGATTGCTAAAGTAAGTAGACTGCACTTAAAAATTGTAATTTAGATTTCCTTTGTGTGCTGATATGTGTTGAATTGGAAGGCTGATTAGAAATGTGTGTTAAGTATACGGCTCCAGAACTACAGGGTAGTATAACTTGGAAAACAGTGTCTTAGAACGCCAGCCATTCTAAGTGCCAGCCATTCCAAACGCCAGCAATCTAAGGGCCACACGTCCAAGTGCAGTCTGAGCAATGGCAGTCAGTGCGAGGACAAGTGGAGTGAGGATCTTTCCCAGATCCTTCCCAATGGCTATTAGAGGCCTCATTCCTACTTTGAAACCTAACATCTGGATCCCCTCGACAAAGCAGACTCACTCGTTCTCCACTCCCAGAATGAACACTGGTAAGTACCTGCTGCACATACCTTTACTAACTCCTTCTCCCCCTACGCTGCCTGCTACAAAATAGAACATCTCCTTTTTCAATTGTCGTTCCCTGACTAACAAATCTTTTCTTCTCAGAGAGCTTATAACTGAGACTAATCTTGATCTTCTCTGTCTAGCTGAAACCTGGCACTCTGTAAATGATATGCACTCGCTGCATCTAGCCACCCCAAAGTGCTATTCCCTCTTTGACAAACCTCACCTCACTGGCCGAAGCGGGGGCACTGCTGTTATTGCAAATTATGTGCTTGCTTCCTCAGTTCTTTCTTTGCCTACCTTTTCTTCATTTGAGCATCTCTCTATCAAGCTCCCCTCTGCCATACCCCTCACCCTTGCTGTTATCTACCGTCCACATAAGAACAACTGCTTTTATTGATGAGTTTTCATAATTCCTCTCCCTCGTCTACACATTTATACTGACAAAATCCTACTTCTAGGTGACTTCATCATTCATGTTGACTTGCCTTCCTCCCCCCTAGTGACTGACTTCAACACGCTTCTGGACTTTCTTGGACTCTTTCAATCTGTCAACGTCCCCACTCACACCAGAGGACACACCCTGGATCTGCAAGATCACCAAGGGTCTTGATATCTCCAATCTCTCTGTCTCAGATATCTCTTTCTCTCTCTGACAATTTCTTAATTACTGCTAATTTGAATCTCCCTGCTCCTTCCTCCATCACCAATAGTGTTTTCTCCTTCCATCCCAAGAATCTGCTGAATCCTCTGAAACTCTTGGAATGTATCTCTTCATCCCCTCTAACTGGTACTATCCTGTCCTCTGTTGATGATGCGGGGACCCTCTACAATACCATCTTTATTTATATCATCGACACTGTTGCCCCGCTTACAGACAGAACCACAAAGAAAGACCGAAACTGCCCATGGTACACCCTTACTTAAGTCTGCCTGCCGCAATCTTGAGCACAAGTGGAGGTTGTCTGGACTAACAGTTCACAGAGAGATCTGGACGCTTTTGACACCATAGATCATGGCATTCTTCTTGACCGCCTTTTCAAGGATCTCTGGAACCTGTCTCTCCTGGATGCCCTCTTACCTATCCGGACGCATACAGTCTGTTTTCTATGCTGGATGCAGTGGTTTCGCAAACCTTGAAACTTGGAGTTCCCCAAGGATCTGTTCTTGAGCCCCTTCTCTTCAATAAGTACATGCCTCCCTTGGGTCACCTCATCCACCAACACAGCCTCATGTTTCACTCCTCTGCAGCTGAAATCCAGCTCTACTTAAAACTCGACCCTGGAAGCACCTCTGCCATGGTCCGACTCTCGGCTTGCATTCAAGACATCGAGGCCTGGATGTCTGCCAATTTTCTTCAGCTGAACACTAGCAAATCTGAACTCCTTCTAGTAGGATCTAAAAATCTACTTAAGAATCTCAATATAACTGCCCCAAACCTCGGAAACTGTCTGCTGATACCTTCCTCCACAGTACGAAGCCTTGGTGTACTTCTTGACAGCAACCTCTCCTTTGATGCCCACATCTCCTCCATAGTTAAATCTTCCTTCTATCATCTTCGAAACATCAAAGTCTGTCCCTACCTTTCCCTCCCAGATTTCTCCTCTCGACTCGACTACTGCAACTCTCTATATGGTGGTCTCCCAGCATGCACCCTAAACCGACTGCAGCTAGTTCAGAATGCCGCTGCCAGGATCCTTATCAGATGTAAAAAACATGATCACAACACCCCCGCCCACCCTCGTCCCCCCATCCCCACTACCTGCCCAGCTGCACTGGTTACCTGTAAAGTTCAGGATTATTTTCAAAACTCCTGCTCACCTACAATGCCCTTCATCACACAGTTCCTGAGTACCTCCTCAACTTGCTGAGGTCCTCTGACTCTGGCCTGCTTGTTATCCCCAAGCAAAAGTGCACCACACTTGGAGAACGCTTGTTTAGCTTCATGGCTCCAACTCTTTGGAACTCTCTCTCAGCTTTGGTGCGTGAAGCTCCCACCGTCGCTCGATTTAAATCAGCTCTCAAGACCCACCTGTTCTCTCTTGCTTTCAATACTCTTTAAGCCTGATATCTGCTATTAGCTGCTGTGTTGTTACTACTATTTCATGTATTATGCTATCATCATGTATTATGTTTTTTTCACTATATTTACTGTATTAGGCATTGTTTTTACTGTATATCGTGTATTATGAATTTCTCTGTATTTAAAATATTATGGATTTGATGTTACTGCATCTTGTAAAGCACTTTATGATGGCGGTCCACTATGAAAGGTGCTATATAAAATAAAGATTGATTGATTGATTGATAATGGACCTCTGTACAACCTACCAATAATGTTAGAAAACTAGCAAGAAACATTAAAGGGGGACAGACATGTGAGCGCTCTTATGTGGTGACCTCTTAAGTTATTTTTTTGAGCTATTCAAGCTTAACATTTTGTTACATGTCCTCTTTTTGAGTCTGAGACTTTGAACTACCGGTTGTTTGGCAAGCAAATGTTTTCAGAAGTTTCTTGCAAAGATTATCTTTTAAAACAATAACGGAATGACTGGGACGCTTATGATCCATCAATCATGGTGTACTATTAACAGCTGACTGGACAATCAAACCCTGGAGAGGTTCATAGATTAATGAGGTCACTTATAGTTCTTAAATAAATGATTACAATGCAAATGGAGTGTTTAAATGGGTCATTAATTCATTTAAAAAATCAAATTTAATGAAAAAGAAAATATTTTCACATCAAGAGCTAATTCTGAAACATATTAGACATTCCTCTGTCCTCTTGTAACCCTGTTTAGATTATGATGTACACTGGGGCAATTTCCATGGAAAAAGACAAGTCACACCTTTTTCTCACTCTATTTTTCTAGTACTTTGGGGTTGTCCATGTTTCCATGTATTTATTTTTTAGCCAGAGAAAATGTTGTTCCAAATGCAAATAACCGAATTCATATTAAAATCTGGGAGGGTATAACGAAATGTTCCAGTTTAGCCAAGTGCGACTGCTCATATTGTGCAGCTTTCTTAAACTGGGTTTCCACAAAGTTTTTAGGTTGTGTTAAAACACTGAAAGTGCAGCTTGCCTTATTTGGATTTACCAGTGAGAGGGAGGATGATGGGAAATGTAGTTCTGAGAGGTCCATGCGGGTACATATGAAGCCATCTTGAGGCAGGAAATGCAATTTAAAAGTTTTAAAAAGTGATCAAAATGTAAAAAAAAAAAAAATTAAAACAATACGCCCACCTTACATAAACAGTTGTAGAAACACATGGGATCATGTAACAAAATAAAATTTTAAAAAAGTCCTTATGTACACCTTTAACTTCAAAGGTGCAGCCTGAAGCCACAAAAATCAGGAAATACCATATCACCCATAACTCAGATGCATCCAAGTTAGGCTTTTAGCATGCCTGCTGAGATGTGGTGGGGCAGACTAGCATTCAGTGATAACTGGAGAAGAGAAAATGTCAGAGGTAAGAATATTCATTTTAAAACATTAGCAGCAACACCTTTAACAAGGACAATGGCCACTAAACAACAGCCACGGTGGGTGTTATGCATTGGGCATTGCACAGGCAGTATATTAAAATGCTACAACCATGTTACAAGTTGCATTAACAATAAAAAATGATTAACAGCTACTACTGTAATGAAATTTAAAAACAAAAGTGCTGTATAATTCATTTCATGTGAGGAATTTGGACAGTTTCCTGAGGGACCTTCATTAGCCTTTTTAAACAAGTTGTTGTATACGGGTGTATTTTTTTAAATTAGCCAATTACAATGATGAGATTGAGCAATACAGATAGCTATCACATACTGTTGATTTTCAATTCATTATTATGTAAGCTTTTATGATGTTATTAACTATAAAGTGTAACAGTCTTATCATTATTAATGGTAGTCGCCTGATAATATAAAGAATGGCTGCACTAGGTAGCCTAGTCATTGAGACAGGTATGTGATTTAGTCACACCACAATTTCATAAAGATATCAGTGCTGCTATGGTTTAAATAGCTTACCAGCTGTTTATGTAGAATAAAAAAAAAATTACAAAAAACAAGAGAATGGCCATATGGCAATAGCAATGGAGTAAGAGTATGAATACTGGAAATGTCGTAAGCTGTTATAGATAATGACTCTGCTAAGTAGGGTGTCAAACATTATCAACACATAACACTAACAGCTAGTCTTTTTATCCTCCAGGTGCATACATTTGCAACATACAGCCAGTGGACTAGATAGACTACCACCCATAATAGGGAGAAAAACACATTGTTACAAAAACTTTGAAAAGCATGTTTAGTGACTATATTTAGTGTAAATTACATAAAATAAAAATGTTGTCACCTCATCTGGTAAACATATTCTATAATTTAAAAAAAAAAAAAAAATTTAGTTTGATAAATTCACAGTGTGAAATGCAGGGTTTGTACTGCTGCTTTTGGATGTGTGTGTAATTCTAGCAGAGCTTCAGTTTGAGCTCACTTGTGTCTATACCTTTGTCTGTACTTCACTTATAGACGTATTATGACCCGTGCTGGCTCACCTCCAATCATGGTGGTAAGCTGTTACACTGATCAACAGCAGATGCACTGTATATTTAACATTCAAAAGAACAAAACAACATAAGAACATGTACGAACTAGAGACGACCATTCGGCCCATCTTAGCTCCTCTGGTTTTTAGTCGCTGATTGATCTCAAATCTTTGCCAAGTTGGGTCTTAAAGGATCCAAGTGTTGTAAACTCAGGTGTTGTTTTTATAATGTTTTTCTATTTTACATGCTGCTGTGCTTTGTCTGTGTAGTTCATTAAATTCAAGCTTATGAAACGTTACTGATCAGTACACATCCCTTATTTGGTTATGATATGTGGAGGTTGTCTGTGTCTTGTACTCTTCTGTTTTAATCTGCTGTAGTAATATTTCTTATTAGCAGGGTGTGTGTGTGTGTCTGTGACGAGGTATACCCCGCCACTGTACGTATTTGTGTTATTTTGTATTTGTGTTGTGTTATTATTGTTTCACTGTATGGTTTGGTGTGTTAAAAATACAATGCCCCATCCAAATAAAATCATGAGGATGTGTGGTTAACAGTGACTGATTATTGACAAACTGGCTGCTGACCATGCATATGAGAAACCCTGTGCTGAATGTGACAGAGGGATAAACTAGATAATTGATAGCCAGTTAAACCCTTGGCCGCAATATAAAAACAAGCAACTTTGGCTGAACCTGGTTGGAGTTTTCAGGAGTGGAGAACGGGAGCAGAGAGAGTGGAGGTAAAAGAATAAATATAAAGAAACAATTGCTACTTGACATCACCACAAAGCCATCTTGTCACACTGTCAAATGCATGAATTGTGCTTATGTTTATTTGAAGTACCAAGAGGAAACAAAACTGTAATCGACAAAAGTTACAAAAGAAAGGATTTTTGAAGAATGATGTAACCACGGGTTAGGTGTAAAAAGGCTTGTTTAGGGATTTTTTGTGAGACAGAGAAGAAATGAAGACTGCACACTCTGTTGTCTCCAAAATTGGTAATTATATGCCTTTTTCGTATTGCATGCTGAGTTTGACGTTTAATAAAGTATTAGTATTAAACTAATTGTTGTACTGAGTGATTCATTCTGGGCTAATCCACAAAATAAGACTCACACCAGTGAGCCAGTTAACACAGATGAGTCTGCCTCAACAACATGGCTAGGCAACCCATTTCATATCCTCACCACTCTCTGTGTCTCCTCATGTTCCAAAGAAATACATGCAAAGACATTTAATGGATAAATACTCTTATTGCAGAGGCTTCATCATTTAGAAGGGGTTTAACACATTTTAAAACAGTCTGGTGCAATAACTAGAATGGTAAGTTGCTGTTTCTAAGCCTGGGGTATGGCTGCTGGACAACTGAAGCGCCAAGGTTTTTTCCAGCCTCTGTCAGTTTACATTGATCTTCTAAATAGGATGCTTATTTCATTCAGCTGAAATGGTAAATACAGTACATTTAGTCATTTTAAAAAATCCATTATGCTTTTAAAAACTGAATCAATCAAATTCCCAAATTTAAAATGAATGGTAAGGTATGAAGGAGAATACCTCCTTCATAGAAGGAGAATGCAAAAAAGGTGAAAGAATGAAAGAAAGACTGGTTGTGTATTTTCCACAATCTGCAGTTTGTAGCCACCAGCACAGTGTATATTATTACAGTTTCATCCCCAGAGGAAATGCCACTGGATTTCCCCCAGATACAGTATACAGGCTGTAATCAATCAGACTGTATTTTATTTCAGCGGATGCATGTCAAGCTTGGTAAAGTGCTTGGAGAATTCTTTGGTATGAGAAAAGTGAGTAAATCAGTAAACCTAGTCATGCATTGGCAAATACAATCGGAATCACATTTGACTAAGGTCGATTTAATCTTGCAAAAGCATGGGAAGACTGGAATCTGTTTTGGAAAGTCTATAGAAGACCAACTTGCCTTTGACATTCACACATGCAGTGATAGAAACAGAAGTAATTGAACAAATGACAAAAAATAAACCATTAAAAAAAATAAAAAAAATACATCTGAGAATATTGAAACATCACAGGAATAAACCGGGATGAAGTATCTTCCCCCAATAAGATGTATTCATTCCAATGAGAAGGAGATATCTATTCAAATTACTTAGGGGAGGTCTAAAACCATTAGATGAAATGGACTCCCAGGCTTCACCAGATTTACTTTGCATAACCAGAAAAGGGAGCAATTATTATTTTTTTACGGGACCTAAAATCTCATTTAGCATATGAGACATTGGTTAAATAATATAACAAAACCTATTATAATTATTCAGATGAAAAATAACTTGAATGATCGAGTGCTTCAGAATTACAAGGCAATTAGTCTCTGCTCCCATGCCTGAAAAATGCTTTTGATATTCATTCTATAAAAATCCAGGTCTAGTCTCTCAATGCGGGTGCACTTGCAAATCAGTGGGGATATACAGCTATTAAATACTGGCATTATTAATAGTAAGCACAGTAAAAAGGTTGTTAAATTTTCAAGTGCTATCTGAAAATTTAAAGGGCTATATTTACAATTAAAAACCAGTGACAGCTTTGTGCTATTTTTCAACTGGTCATGTTGGTTCAAGAAATGACCTGGAAACCAGTTTGCTTCTATTACTGTAGTGAAATCCTGCCCCCCCCCCCCCCCCCCCCCCCAAACAAAATAAAATAAAATAAATAAAAATGAACCGATAACTTACACAAGCAAACTAATGATAGAAACAACTATCCAATACTATTTTAGTGTTTTAGATTTACAAAGCCTGGCTCTAAACTTTGATTACTTTTTAATTTAACAGCTGCGGTTTCAAATAGAGGAAACAAATGCTTTAAATCATGAAATACAAAGAAAGCAATCTCCATATTTATATTCCAAAAGTATTACTTTGGCAGAAAGTGCCTGGAGTTTAATGCATTGTGGAGACTGTAGTTCATTAATAGTGATTTGCACACATAGATATACAGTAATGGTATTAAAATCTAGGTACAAGTTGAAACAGATTTTGCAAGGTCTCAGTTCTGAGACCATCCAGTCAACCTTTAAGTTACAGTATCTTACATTTGGCTAATCATGACGCATAAGGCTACACTGACAGTGATAGGGTTAAGCAGCATTGGGTGATACAATAACCTTTTCCAGAGGTATACAACTGAGAAATCTGCACAAGGCAATTGGTTTTAAAAATAATTTGGTATAAAATAAAATACGCATTTGCAGTTTGAAATCGATTTTGTGATACATAATGAAAACCAATGGTGTCCTCTTGAATGTAAGATAACCCAAGTGCACATTTCTTCAAATTTTCCCACTTTTTAAAGCATATGGTTTTTTTACTACATAATATTTTACTCTAGAACAAGTAGATAGCTGCAGTCAGACAAGAGCCAGCTGTGTTGCATTGAGGAATGTCTTTTGACAAGTTGCAGCGGGGTGACCTGCCCCTGCGCATATTTTTGTGTCATATGTTGTTTGTGGTGTGTACATATTGGTGCACTGAGTGTGGGTTATCACAGGTGATTTAAAATATATAGTTGTATTAAGGCACAGGGATTGCACAATCACTTCACGTGCAGATAAAATGTGTATTAATATGTGGGCATAGGGATTGCACAAATTAGTTAATATGCTTGGATTCAAGTGAATGATTAATTAATAATTGAATCCCAGCACAGCTGTATATATAGATGAATCACTCACTGGGGGTTGGGAGTTCAGAGTGGAGAACTGGAGTAGAGAGAGGAGGTAAATCTGTAAATTAAACAATTGTTACTCGTGCTGGCTTTAAACCAGCACAATACTTGTTTGTTGATAGTGTTTTGTTTTGTCTTTGGTTTGGCCAACAAGCCATTTTGTTTGTTCACTGTTTTGTTTTCTGTTTAAGCCTTTTATAGTCAATAAACCGGTGCAAGCAGTGCTTTCATTACCCCAGCACTGTTGTATATGTCCATTGTCTTCCTGGTCTGATGTCACCACCTGCCATCCTGGTCATACAAGTAAGTAGTTTGTGCCCCTGATTGTTCTATAGATTATCAAGGGCTACATAAAAATGGTCAACAGCGTTATTTGAAGACTTAGTGTTAGAAGATGCTAGATCAAAGGCTTTGGCAGATGACACACAACCCTACTGATAGTGGTAGACATGGTGCAATGGGTCTTTTGAACTATTGAAAACCAGTGATTTTTCAAAAGATGTTTGAAATTTTAAAATGGCCATTGGGGGAAAAAAAAATATTAAAAGATTAAGTTCGGTGCTTGAGCTGTTATAGATCAGTCAGGAATTTCATTTACAGTTAAATGGAAAACAGCAAAAAGAAGTCCAGGTGCACAAGCTCAATGTTATTTGAAAGAAAAGGACATAGATGAGCACAACATTATCCACCTGCTAGGAGTTCTTAGTTAGAGGCATTGATTTACGATGGTGGAGCCAGAATGTGAAAAGTAACAGACAGTTTTGATTTATAGGGCACTCTGCAAATCCTGTGAATAACCAGGGCAGCAGGGCACATGAGTGAATTTGTTTTGGCAGAGATGAATGCCCACCTGGCAGAACTTTAAAGCTGTAGATCCCATAATCATGTTCAATTGCACACTAAAATATAAAGTCTTCTCCATCTGTTAACTCTACTTACTGTACATGAACACAGATCAGTGTGTTTATATCTGCCAAATTTGTCAAGGAACTTCCAATGTTTCACCAGTTTATGAAAGCATTTGCCCTCTTGGGTTTCTGACCTGCTCATATGCACCACTCTTTGAGTATTTTAAGGAGCTCTGGGCTCAAAGAGGTGCCTTTATTTTCAAAGAAAATCATAACACTTAAGAATATAAAAAGGTTTGAATGATTGGCGCCTATTCAATCCATCAGTGCTTGTCTAGTTCCTAGTAGAAAATTAATTGCTGAACTTGGTCTGTTCGGTTATTACAGGATCCTGGTATCCTGTAGTTGGCACACCACTGCAGAGAAATCCTGTGGAAGGCTGCAGAGCACACTGTGTTGCTTACCAAGCCAAGGTATACTTGAGGCCATTAATTATTTCCCTAAGTGGCCTGACTTTTAGTTTACAGCTTTCTCTGCAGGGGGTAAAAATGTTCTGAAAATGCCAAATGGTGATACAAAAAAATCACTAGTGCTGTGAATTGGAAGGCTACTATGTAAATAAGGCTGGAGTAGTGTGTGTTAGAGTTAGTAGATATGCTCTCTGGGACTTTGTTGAGGCAAAATAAGTTTGACAATGGTCTGTAGATTTGGTGGATGGTACAGAGGAAGGAGCTATCTTGATAATTTATGAAGCCTAGTTTACAGAGGTGCTTCATGGGGGAAATAGGGTCAATGTTAAGGGGTACGGAGGCGTTTTATTATTATTAAGCATTTTTCCATGTAAGTGGAATCACCCCATCTTAAAAAAAAACATCCCCTGTTCCCTCATCCCTCCAGAACTACCATCCTGTCTCCCTTCTCCCTTTCCTCTCTAAAACCCTCGAGCGAGCGATACATCACCAGCTGTCTGCTTTCCTGTCAAAACATTCTCTGCTCGACCCCCTCCAATCTGGTTTTTGCCTGGCACACTCCACTAAAACTGCTCTTCTCTCCATCACTAACTCTATATTCTGACCGTGCCACCTCCCTCTCCTCTGTCCTAATTCTCCTCAACCTCTCTGCTGCCTTTGACACAGTCTCCTGTCCAAACTTGCCAACATGGGACTCTCTGGCACTGCTCTTGTCTGGTTCTCCTCCTACCTCTTTGGTCACACATACCACATGTCCTGGCATGGCTCACCCTCTGCCTCATGCTCTCTTTCTACAGGCATCCCCAAAAGCTCAGAAAGACCAAAATACTGTATTTGTCTCAGCCACAAGACCTTTGGTTTTGCAAGGCTGGCTGTGAGTTTAAAAAAAGGAAACCTTCAGGAAAGCAAATGATAGTAATTTAGTATCTGGATACACCACATCCATTGCATAATGTGTTAAATTGCACATTTGTACAATAATCGAAATATTCAAAAGTAGAACTATAGATTTTATTTTTGATATTAATTTTTTTGTTTTAATTACCCACACTTGAAACTTTGCCCAAGTTCCAGATATCCACTAGAATATTAGACAAAAAGTAGAAAATAAGTCTTCAAGAACCTGATTCCCAGTTTAACAGATAAATAGAATGAATAAACTACTTTACACAACATCTCAATAAAAAAACATGACCGTGAACAAACTAACCAGACCAATCATACAACAGCAGGCTCTTATGAACAACAGGCACATTAAGAATCCAACACAATAGCCAGTTTCTTAATGATAATAAAATAGTCAGTTTTATATTTACTGTGCCTCAAACTATTTTAGGAATGCATGGAATAATGCATAATGGGGGTTACATCATGTACACCTATACAACTCCTTGAGGCTTCATTACGTTGTTGTGTGTGTGTATATATATATATATATATATATATATATATATATATATATATATATATATATATATATATATATATATATATTAATTTGTACCTCAATTGAGCACTGTCAGATCAATGCTACTATAAAAGTACAAGACTCTTAAGTAGATCATCTGAGGCTTCCATATCTAAGGAAAGCTAACGAGTATGTCAGTGGGGCACGGCCAGCTGTTCTGACTAGTCTTCCGTGTGAGTATGTGGGGCTAATTAATTGACCAGGAGCCTTGTGTGGAATGCATTTTCAATTACGGTACCTCATTAGGCACCTGGTCTGGGTATTTGTTTCAGCAGGCAGCAGACGGTAGGTACTGCAGGGCTGTGAGGGAGGAAACGGATTGCTAGTAGCAGTGCCTACACAAGGAGCTGTCCAGAGATCTGTGGTCCTGAACTGAGCGTGAGAGAGGGAGAGAACTAGTTTAGCCTTCTCATTCTGCAGATTTAGGCTTGAAATAAAAATGCAATTATTAACTTGCAGAGAATGGTAAATATTTGTTTAATCAGTACACCACCCACTCGACATAGTGTATCACAGGTGTTGAGGTCCAATATAAATCTGCTATATATTGAGAGCCGTGATATGGTGAGAGAACCAAATAAAAACAAATAGGCTAACAAATACTGTACAACCAATCTCTCATTTTATCAGGGGTGTCAGGGTCCAGTATAAGTCCTATACGCAACCCGCTTTTTCTAATTTTTCGTATAAAAAGCAGCACAACATTTTAATTCGTACAGCGGAGGGTAATTGCTTCTCATCAACTTAAGCATTAAATTAGTTGCATGAGTCGTTCTGTCCTTTCTCAATATATATATATATATATATATATATATTGCAGCTAAGGCATACGCAGTTAGACAGTAAAAATGGATAGCCAACTCCAGGACTGCGATATATCCTAATCCACAGTTTAGCGAAGGGCAATATAATGAGGGGTGGGTGTACTGTGGAAAAAAAAAAACAGGTCACCAAGGCCTACTGTACATTCAAAGTATATACTTTATGTGAAATATATGTAAGTGTTATGTAGAGTTTGTACAGATAGGCATCTTCATATATCCCAAGAATGTCCTTCCCAAGTTGAATAATCTTTTCTCTAGCTACTGTATATGATATAATTCACTACATCTCTATATGCACTCCATGTGGGGGATACAGTCATAGGTTTACATGCCATATCATGCATAAGAACATTTAGGGTCAACCAACACCCTTACTGACTTCATATTGCAGCTGGGCTGTTATAGTACTCTGGTAAATAAGGGATACAACTGCTGTTATTTGTCTTGTGTGCATTGAATAACAAGGAGGGAAAATAGCCTGAACAGCACAGCTAGACCTCACATATCAGCCAGTCTGAGTAAAGACAGGGATCCTGCTGTGAGAGCAACAAAAGAATAACTCTCATAAGTAGTGCAGAAGATCTACAGCACTGTCAAACCATCTCTGCATGCAGTGGAGAGAGGATCTGAGGAAGAGCAGGGGATAGATCTGTAAATTAGTGCAAAACAGATTATGTAACCATTACCCTTGTTTTATGTAAACATTACCCTGAGACAACTTGTTGAGGAGCAGAATTGGCACAGATAGTCGCACTAATAAAATGTATTGATTTTATGGCTCTTTGCCCAGATTTTCAATTCAGGCCAGCTTTGCAGAATTGTTAAATACAGTACTACCTCAGAATACATGTGTATGCAAGATTCGGTTTAGCCACCTAACACTGTATCCCTTGACAGCTGGCACTGATGCACCCTGTTGGTTATAAGTGGAACTCTTATTGACAGTGATAATTTACTAATCTGCAAATGTAACACACCATATATAGGCTACATTTTGTTTTTGTATATGAGTATCTGGTTGAAATACATCCGTTCCCTAATTGGAATGATCTGCACACATATGAGGTGCAGTATAATTAGTCACTAAAGCATGACAGGGGGGTACTTAACATGTTTGATTAACATTATGCTTATCTTATGTTAGTCACACGCCCTTAGACTAACCTTTATATTTTTCATTACTTTTTAAAATACATACAGAAATTGCACCATGCTCATAAAACATGTTTATACACACATGGTGAGATATCTAGAACTGAATTACTGTTTTATTAAACATACTTTCTTTTCTATAAATATCTTTGTGCTATAAACCGAATACCCCCAGAAAGTTCTGTGGTTATTTCATACATGAGGATAGCAAAAACAACCCACTCCACATTTTCAGGGGCATGTGGATTATCCTCATTCATGGACTAACTACAATACCCCGTGAACATTCAAGGTGTATCCTCTATCTATCTGGTGTTTATTGACTAAGGGTTGGTTTCACAGAACCCGATTAGCACTTACTTTAACATTAGCAGTGGCCGTCCAATATTAGTTGCAATCACATTCATCTATAAATATGGTTGTGTTGAAGTCTCCTGAAATACCATATATGTAACTGAGATAGATAGCAGGCAACGGGTATAATGAAAACTGCCCCATGTTCTCATCAAGTAGCTTTTTTTTTCTTGCTGTCACTCCACAGTTGTACATCTCTATACAACAGAACAGAAAGCATAGATCAGATCTAATGATGACAGAACCCAGAGCAGACTGTCCTGCAGTGACTTCTTCAGAACAAAAGAGCAAACAGACCAAAATGCATATGGATATCACCAATGGCACATCAGCAGAATATTGTTATTTGCATAAGGCAGCAGCATACTACATCACTGCAGTTTACTTCTGGAGAAGGTGGTATGGGAAGATATAGACTAATCTTCCAACACAATTCATATTTGGAAATACATGGTATCAGTCTGAAGCGCATGTGGTCACATCAAAAGACACCTTTTATATAAAAAGCACAATTTCTGAATTCTTCACATGCCTACCTACAAATATAAAAGCCTGTAGGATTGCGCTGGATCCTTAACTTCAAGGATTACCTTAAATAAGTTGTGTAAATAATGACAGAATAATACCCATCTGCACACTTTGAGATAGTTTGTGAGAAACATTTATGTGCAGCCTTGTCATGCTTTGCCACCAGATTTTACCAGTAAAAGCTGATGAACATCAAAAGATGATTGACACTATAAAACTAGGTAAAGTAATCAGTGAAACTGCAGAAATAACTATGAAATCTAAAGCATTATTCCATGCTCAAGTTTCTTCAGACACACAATGACCTAGTCAGAGACAGAGACAGATAAAAGCACAGGGTATCCTGTGGATTTCTAGCTCTTAGCTGCAGCAGCAGTGATAAAATGTCTGAAAAAGTTGTTAAGAAAAACTTCTGATGGATTATTGTTCAGATTATTTTGTATTTATTCTGATAATGCAATCTAATTTCTAATTTAACCCCTACTGGTATCAATGGTTAAAGATATATTTAGGGTGGTATCACTGTCATTATAATAACATTTGCATTAAATAACCATCACGTTTGTATTTGGAGTATGCAATATCTATGAAGACAACTTAAAAATATTTCCCAACATAAAACAAATGTCACCTTACAATAATGGATTCTGAGTTTAAGTGTTTTAAAATAAAATATCAAACAGAACAAAATTTCAATGTACCATTTGCAATTCAATAATATGAGAGAATTGGTCAGGGGTCTGAATACTTTTGCAAGGCACTGTATATACTGTATATATTTATTTTACCTGATCTTAAAGGATTTATAATGAAAGCAGACAATACCATTACCCACAATTTCATCTAAAAGCAGCCTCATCCAGTAAAGAAAAAAGTAAACAAACTTGAATTTGGCTTGCCTAAAACTCAGCATTTCCACAATTCAGAAATCATCCTTCGAAGGTAAAAAAATTACAAATTACCTGCCAAGCCAACACCAGCAGTGGGAGCTACTATTAATCTGACTTTCCCCTAACATCATAAACTATTTACTTTACAAAATATCTAAGATCTGTGATGGGATGCAGATGGGACTCGTAACAGGCGGCACATTGCTAAGCAACAGGTAGGCTCGTTCGACGCTGATCGGGAGATCTGGATTGGCTCAAAGGGCATCTAAGCCACAGCTCAGAGCAACTGCACTCCTACACAGAGGGGCACTTTGTTTACATCCAGGAGGACAGCATCGGCTCTGCAGAATAACTACTATGGAACCCTTCAACTGCAAGACGGTGCCTGTGAAGACTCCGCTCAGCCAAGACTGTCGTCTTGACCCGCAGTCACTAGGAGGCCAGGAGTTCGGAAGCAACATCAATAGGTTAGTTTAAGGGATGCTGATCCCCAATAGTATAGACAGGATTCTCCTAGTGTAGAAGGCTCCTGGAGCGGGAGGTTTCTTTTAGTGAGACTAGCGCTCACCTTGTGTGGCAAACTTTTATTTTTAGCTTTGTTTTCTTTTCTTTTTTTTTATTAAATCTGACACTAGTGCTACCATTGCTATTACCCTAGTGGCAGCACGTGTGTGTGTTACATAAATCTGCGTGCCTGTGTGGCTAATTTAAAAGGCAAACACAACACAAAAAAAACTTATTTTGTAATGCCAGATGAAGATATAAAACAGTAAAACAATACAAATATGGTAGGACTAAGAAAAAATAATGCATTGCTATTGTCACATTTAGCCATACTTTTGTTAAAAAAACAAAACAAACAATTTCTCAGTATTATTATTTTTTTATATATATTATGACTAGCAATCATTAAAATGCTGTACAGAAATGGTCAGCAAATTATAAAAAACACTTAGCATGTTACTTAGTAAAACAAAAACACAAAGCAAGTTTAACAAAGCTAATTAGGATAACTGTCTGAAAATGTAGAAAGAAGAGCTACATTAGACAGTGCTTCATAACTTTCGATTGCACAACTGGGTCATTAGTTTTCAATTGTAATACATGGGTATTTGTTTGCGTTAATGCCTAGTTTCTTTAAATTCCAGATTTCCATTGTGGGAGGGATGAGGGACTCTGAGACAGCTGTAATGCAGCTATGATCAGCCATCAGGAGGAATGAGGTAAGATTACGACCTCTTCTAGTCTCTTGGGTTTTTTGAGAATAATTGAGCCGGTTATTTGTGAAATTACCAGCGAGACCTCTTTCCACAGCAAATGGAGGAATGTTCCATGTTGAATACACCCCTCTATTTTTCCTACGATAGAGTTTTGAAAGCGTATAAAATTAACATACAGTAATAATAGCAAACTACTTGATCTGTATGACCTTGTTCCACAAGCACAGATACAGTGGGACGAGATTTTTCTCTGCCACTCAGATTTATCTTTCGCCATATCCAGGTCATCTTGCCATGCCTGAGCATAGCAAATAAGGTTAAGAGAGGTATTATCCATCATGCTTTTATAGATGTGGGATATTAAGCCCTTCTGCATGTGAATCCACAAACAGTGCCTCAAAAGAATTGCAGCGCTGTATGATATATATATATATATATATATATATATATATATATATATATATATATATATATATATATAAAGCAAGTAATTATTGTCCTATATAAAAAAAGAAAATTAATATATAGGATATTTAAAAAAAAAAAAAAAAAAAAAAAACAGCTGAGGAATGAAGATGCATCCAAACTCTTGCAATGACGGAGGAAGTCTGATGAAAATATAAATGGGCTAAATCAAATGGAAGTCCGTGGAGGAGCCAATCGGTTACTTTTTAAATCCCTAGAGAGTATGGTTGACTACAGGATGACTGTTAATGTGAGAATGTAATGTCTCTGTGTGGTGTGAAAGCATACCAGTTGAGTTTTTGCACCACAAACTCTAATAATACTACATGCTTGGGAGGAGCAATACTTCCACCAAGCAGCGATCAAAATATTTCTTCATAACTCTGATGCCATTTTTGTGACATATTACATTGAGATTTACTAAAGGTACTGAACAACCTGAACGTGCAGTTTCTATTTGGAATAACCTAGCATACAGAGATCTGAACCCATTGCCTTATTTTGGTATAGATCATTGGGATGGCAGTAAAAGTAATCTATATAACAAAATTCAGTACAGTTTCGGGTAAGGGAAACAGTGCACCCATACCACTCCTTACCGCACAGATGTTCAAGCTTTGCATTGTCTGGTCAGTCTATTTTTAGTTTGTGGGTGCTTTTAATTTGGAAGATTGTCAAATAATATATCAAATAAAATAATTTTTTAAAAAAATAACTACAATAAGAAAATAAGAATTACAGCTGGAAGTTCAATAAAGAATCCAGAAATGAAAGCCATAAATAAAGCTCAAAGCATTGCTGACTCCAAGTGTTTCTGAAGAGTAATTTGGTACAGGTATAAAATATCACAGTCATCTTTACAATATTTTCTGATTCACTTTGTGTGTAATTTTGTGTTCCAGTTGTCATATCTGAGTAACTTTTAAAAAATGCAATGTTTAAAGAACCCTTGTGGCCTCAATAGAGCTACCTCAGTACGTACCTATACAGGAAACCTAAACAAATAGTTGGGTGCCAAATGTATTTTTTCTAGTGTGAAAAAAAGCTTTACAAAATTGCACAGTTGGTCACACGTTATTTAAACAGGCAATGATACACAGTAATTAATATGGTTATTGTCTGCAATTTCCTTAATGAATTTTAATGATATGTATAGTAAGGAGTTAGGTCTAGCTGCATTCAGGAGCCCAGTCTTCTCCCCACCACCCCTGATCTCCACTTTGTTGCTGTCTTTGCTATTCAAACAGCTGCGCTCTTTTCTCTTCTAATTCTGCTTATTTTCAGGACAGAGGCTCCATAATGCCATAATACAGTAATGTATTTATTTTGTACTGACCTGGGTGAAGTGTGCATTGATCATGTCTAACACTCACGAATCAGAAAGACACATACTGTAGGAAGACCCCCTAGGTCTTTGTTGGAAAATTTAAACAGTCCTGTGTTTCTAATACTGAAGTTATGAAATGTAAGCACAGTTTTTAGATTCTACATGAAAGAGAATTACATTAAAGGAATACACAAGGGTTATATTTGGATTTGTTTTCCATCCTGCTCATTTGATTTCCTGTTGTTTCCCGGGATATATCTACATGTTATTGCATTAAGAAGCAAAACCTGACAGTTAACAGGGTTTATTATGTTTCAACGAAGAGCCTGAGTCGGCTCAAAATAAATACTTTACAGCATAAGGTATGTGATCTTTTACAGTACCACTTACAGTATGTATTGATACTTTGCTTTGACCTTTTACTTGCACAATACATCAACTGCAAGCTGCTACATACGGTAACAGCTGGTAGCGGTAACCATTCGTTTTGGATTTTGCAATGGAGCCCTGGTCTAGCTTCTCTGGTGCTGCACTCTGCTACTCTAGATTAGGGGAATCCTTGTATATTAAGGGGGCAGGGGGTATTGCTAATCAGAATTAGTTGTTGTGTACTTGGAGGGAGAATATATTTGGTAGAAAAAATTCTGTTTACATTGGGAAGCATGCCAAGGAGTAATCACCCACACAGTTCAAATAGCTATGGTAGCCCTGAAGTGCAAAATACAAACACAAAAAGAAAAGCACAAACATGAAAAGAAAAAAACACAACGACATTAAGGAAAACACAACGACCTTAAAGAAAACACATCAACAGTAAGAAAAACCGCTGCAACATTAAGAAAAAAGCTGCAACATTAACTTCAAACTGGAATTGGTAGGTACAT
Organism: Polyodon spathula; assembly: GCF_017654505.1. NCBI lineage: Eukaryota > Metazoa > Chordata > Actinopteri > Acipenseriformes > Polyodontidae > Polyodon > Polyodon spathula. Next base: position 40,167,351 of record NC_054542.1, on the reverse strand, counting down.
AGGAAAAGGGGTTCCACATCAGTGATTGGATGGAACAACCTGTCAATCACTGTGCTGTGGAACTGTGTGACGAACATAGTCCATATTATTAATACAATATAATTTCCCAGAGCTTTGTCCTTAGTTATACAGTGTATATATATATATATGTCCACCCGGACAGGGCATTTAACCTGCTCTAATTGTCTTAACAAACATCAATCGATTCCTCTTTACCAGCTTACATAAAATCCATCTTTTAGCACTGATAGGCTATTTTATTATTATTATTATTATTATTATTATTATTATTATTATTATTATTATTAATTTTAATATATTATTATATAATATATATATATAATATAGATATATATTATATATATATATATTATATATATGTACATGTACATTGACTATAGATGGTTACCAAGAACAAAGATTCGACCATCCCTCCTCGCTAACTAAAGACAAATTCTGCTAGGCTCGTCCAATGATAAAGATATATATATAGGTATATATATATATATATATATAAAATACTGTATTAATAACAGTTCTGCGGCACAGTAATTGACAGGTTGTTCCTCCTATCAGTGATATGGAACCCATTTTCCTATGTACCTACCCATTCCGGTTTCAAGTTAATGTTGCAGCGTATGTCTTAATGCTGCAGTTTTTTCCTTAATGTTGTTGTGTTTTTCTTTTTGTGTTTGTGCTTTTCTTTTTGTGTTTGTGCTTTTCTTTTTGTGTTTGTGTTTTGCACTTCAGGTTGACTGTAAATATCAGATCATAGCTTCTTGTTGTTTCTCTGAATCCATACTTAGTACCTGAATGGCTGAAACAGCTGTGTGATAGTCCACACTGTGGTGAATCCTTTCTAAAGAGAAATTATGTTTCATTCTTCAGTGAATTCCTATATTTAAACACCGCTGAGCATTTGATAAGATCTGTAAATATTGTTTTTTGCCTAGTCATTTTTTTATGACGATAGGATTACTGGAACAGATTTGGTTATTATTGACAATAAACCTGTATTCTGAAAAGGCTTTCATTCAAGTGCAGGATACAAAAGCATCCTGCTTTCAAAAGAAAGCTGAATTACTGATAATGGGCAAATCCAAGGGAATGATTCACTGTGCCCCCATAACTACAGCTAGATTAGGGCTGCACCACTTTTTTATTTTTTATTTAATTTAATTGTATTGCTAGACTACAGCAATCACTGCTATTCCTGCAAATTCCTATTCAGCTAAACCTTGAATCCTCAACAGTCAACAGTTTAATGTGGACAGTGAACCAGTAAAAGATACATAACAATATGCATTGAATTCCAGCGATCAAGTCAATTGTTCATTGGACACAGATTAGAAGGATTATTTTCTCTGAGAGACTGCACTTGCAATATGGACATGTACAGATGAGGACTGGAAGACGGTTGAATAACCCATTCTGTACAAACCAGGAGGTCCTTGCAGACTATGTGGAAAACTATTTCAAGTAGTATAAATTAGTTTTCCAGAAATATCATTAACAAAGGTTTCCTTGCTGCAGATTAAATATAGCTAAAATTTGATAGCATTTTGGTTCCACTAAGATGGTCATGCATGCAGTGATAATGTTAACACTTGATTGTTGCAGTGAAATATAGTAACATTCATTGTCATTGACACCCTGCTGTTGTTTGGTACACTTTGGTGTTTGTCGACAGGACAAATTCAATGCCCCCCCCCTTTTCAAATTTTTAGTGATCATCGAGGCAATGTTGGATCATGCCACTGAGATAAATAACGAGTTTGATCTCTACCCACAGCAGCTGAGAAAATCTGAGCAAGTGCCTGCTACAGAATATCACAGACATGCTTCCTGAAGGACAGTGATGGTTCAGGGCGAATCACAATGCAACTCACATGGTCTTTGCAGAAATGCCTAGAGGAGCACATGAACCTCAGTTCTGTCATGATCAGAGATCTGGCCAAGACAGAATGCTTGGCTGAGTTTTCACAGACGATGTATAGTCTGAAGACTGCCACACTCCAAATGTGATGCGATTTCTCGTGGGGCGACAAGACTTTCATGCACACCAAATTGATCATGCACACTAGATACAACACTGATGTATTTATGTGTAGCCGTATATGGCATATTTCTTCTATATCAATAATATATATATATATATATATATATATATATATATATATATATATATATATATATATACTGTGATTAAAATAATTCAGTTTTTTGGAACATAATTCATGTATTTATATTTGTAGTATTCCAGTACTAGAATCAATGAAATATATAGAAAAAAACAAGCACAAATCTGCTGGATTTTCATATAAGCTTCTTTGTACTAAAACTAAAAGAATAATCATCTTCATCTCCCAGTAGATGACTGTCTTCACGGATGACTTTAAATTTTTGTCTTAATGGTACAAGCTGCAATAAAAAGGTTTTTCACTGTGCAGTTTTACACACTTTTCAGTTTTACTTCCCCTCCAACAAAAAGCTAACAGAGAACAGTGTAAACAATGGGGAAAGAAAATGGTCAAATCATTTTGGCAAAAATGAGTAAATTTGACCCTTGTGGATATCTATACATGTCACACCGGTAATGGCTTATTTAGATTAACCAATAGGCTAAGTGTGATTTTTGCTACCATTTACAAGCATTTCAGAAAAGACTACAAACATCACACACAAAACTATCTGTGATCTCCTATTCACTGTGGAGGATACAGTATATAATAAAAGGATTGTCCAGGCTTAAATTGATTTAATTTAATAATTAAGGATTTTGGTTAGACCAAAGTCTGACCTAGTAAATCAAAAGCAGGAAGATTCAACCTCAACCTATTATTGTTTGGGACTGTTTTGGTAGGCCAAGTTCATATACCAGCTGACCCCCAGCAAGAAACTCTGCAGTGGAGCTTCCTGATTGGTGGATGATGTACTTTGTCATATCATTGATCATGTAAATGTACCTATCCCTTCAAAGCATTCTTTTTTTGTCATTACCCAAACCACCAGCTTCCTCTAATTGCAAACATACTGTGCAATGAGTAATCAATTTGACTTAAGAAACTAGATGTGCTTAGTTGAACTATTACACATCAGTGGGAAAAGCAGACCAGTGATGTTTTCTTTATAATTGCCATGTTCATTTCTGAATTCAGATCAACACATGAAAACCTCTACCGTATATCTCTTGGAAACCTATATTATAGGTAATAATAATCTTTATATAGCACCTTTCATTGTGGACCACCATCACAAAGTGCTTTCCAAGATACGAGACTAGGGAGTGTGAACTATGCATCAGCTACAGAGTCACTTACAAGAACGTCTCACCCGAAAGATGGAGCACAAGGAGGTTAAGTGACTTGCTCAGGGTCACACAACAAGTGAGTGGCTGAGATAGGATTTGAACCAGGGACCTTCTAGTTACAAGCTCATTTCTTTAACCACTGGACCACACAGTGGTTACATTGAAATATTACTTTACATGCATACGTATGTACACAGATGCATACATGCGCACACACACACACACAAGCATGCGTACATACATATGTACATATATACATACATACATACAGCTAGATGTTCAAGATCTGCAGTAACATACTTCACAAGTTATTTTACAATTAGATCATTCTGTAAATTCAGTAAAGGCATGTTGGCAGTCAATTTTACATGTACCTCACATTACTAATTCACTGCTCTCAATACTTAATTATTTATGGATGTGTATGGATGGCAAAACTTACAAGTGAATGCTATACATAGTTACACACTGGAACCTATCCTAGACCCACCAACCACTAGAGACTGAGACATACAAAAAACAGTTTAGGTGCTTGGTTTTGTTATGTTATTACCAGTTTGTTTTGGTTTAAGAGTCTATATCTACCCTTACTAAAGTATACTGCAATATTTATACAGTATAATACATTTCACTAAATTGCAGACTTAAGTGTGCCTCTTGAAATAAGTTATTGTTGATAATAAGGAGATTACCTTATAAACCACTTTATATATTAGTTAAAAACATCAATCCAGCCTCTCCAGGGGTAATATTATTTTTTTTTTGGCAGGAGCTATTCCCTGTAAAGAGAATTCCTATAAACTCATAAAGTGAGCCTATTACTGACTGCAACACCATGCTCTTCCTGCACCTGTGCAATTATTTCAGGAGAGCTTTTGAATAGATTAGAAAGCAGTATGTTCCCTAATAACAGAATCCTGCCTTCCAGAAGTCTTCCTTGGGCACCTTGACCTTCCAAGAGGGATCAAACCATTATATTCCTGTGGAACAACAGCATTGTGGGCAAGGCTGATTACTGGCAGGAATGAGTCAAGAGATTACAGTTAAATGCTTTCAGCGACTTCTATTCTTCATTAAGAAATAAATCAATAATAGAAAACAATTATGCCAAATACTAACAAGGCAAGTCAGGGTGCAGGGACACAGAGCACCACCTAGCTAGTCTTCCAGCTCCTCCTATAATGTAGTCAAACCACATTGAATTAAATGCCTGTTTGGTTTGACCACATTTTACAAGTTTTATCTTCCCCTTCCATTCAAACACATTCTCATATGTTTAGTTAGCCAGCCCAATTGTACATTGTACATACATTATAGTGTTAACATAAAGTAAAAACATTTGTTTAATCAAACCTCTTTTTTGTTGTCATCGTTAAATGATCCAAAAGTGGAAGCTACCAGTTTAGTCCTAATTGAAACAATTTCAGTTTATTAATTACATTTTCTAATTTTATATAGGCGGATCTAATTTAGCGGAAAAGCTACCTGTTTAATATTAATTCAAATAATATTAACAGATTTTTTTTTTTTTTAAATGTTGTATCTCATTTAAGCATGAAAGCCTGTTTTATTAGTATTAGTTCAAAAGGTTGTGGGATAATGATAATTACAGTTCTTATTCTCTATAATAATAATGTATTTTTTATATATGTATGTTTTTGTTCAAATTCATATGTAACACATAGTACTAGTAGTAATAGCATGGCAAATTGTAATTCAACATTCATCAAATGATATTCTACAACAACATATCAGATTACAGTTCTAACATCATTATGACATAATTAAGATGAAATAACAATATACCAAAAAGAAAATAGACCATCACTCAGTGAAAGGATTGTGTTATTTTTACCAACAACTAATATTAATAACAATATTAATCATTGTAGTTGATATATACAAAATTGGGGCAACTTATAAACATATTTAGTTTATAAATTGATAGCCTAACACCGAGCGGAAGTAATAACTCCCACGACTGGACGAACCTCTTGTCAAATTAAGATATTGCTGTGGTTGAAAAGCAATTAACTAATCTTCACTTCTGACTTATATAGGCTCTGTCTCAGCTTGCCGTGATGCTGCTGGGTGTGGATGCTGTTTGGTTCTGGATACCTTCAGGGATGGGCATTCCTCTTCTTTTCCACAGCCTTTCTGGCTTCTCTGACATAATTCCCTTGCCCCAGATATAAACACATTCTCAGCACACAGGACCCCACCCAAACTGATTATACAAAGCAGAGGTTTTACAAATTAATAATTGTAACAACGTATTTTCAAACACATATACAATGTCATATGGAAAATGAAGCTTATTCCAATATTTAACGCACGCACACGCACACACACACGCACACACACACACACACACACACACACACAATCCAAAGTAAATGTTATATAGAAAATAAAGCTTATTGCAACAAGTTAAACTTGATTATCTTGTTCGGATAATGTACACTATTAACTTTTCTAGCTTATTCTACCGGAGAATTTTGATGCACATTTTAAAATCTAATACAGCAATAAACTGAACTTGCATTTTCTACTTGTTATTTATTTAATTACATTTGTGGAGGTTATGGGTCATGTACTTGCTGGGGCTATATTACAAATTCTGATGCCGGTAGCTATGTTATGGTCTGACATTTAAATCATATTTCTATAAACATTAACTCGACCCCAACCATTACAATGTAATTTACTGCATTCCGTTTCTGTCTGTTGTATTTTTTTGACATTTTATGAATTTTAAGTCAGATGTTGGTACACATCTCAAAACTACAGTGAAAGAAATGTATGCTAATTGTAATGTTCTAACCCTAGCAAGAAACCGTTCAGAACAACAATATTACTGCTTGTACATACGACCAAGTTGTTTCTTGCTAGTTTTTAACATTAATGTGTTTTTTTCTATTCGTAATAATAGTGATACATTTTCCCTTTTATTAATAATTAACTGGTTAATTGTATTGTAAATAATTAATCAAAGTAATGGGTTCCAGTTATTGTTTCTGCTAGTATATTAGGAACAACAAATTAACTAGTATGTTTTATTGCACTTTCTCTCCCAGCCATCCAACAAAAATGTTGAAATGTGTTACACACCAATACGACAGAATAATTAAATGTAACTGTGCAGAGTGACATCTGCATTCACAGTTGCATACTGTTGCATAAACTCTTAAATTAAACGTTAGCTTCAAGATAATGCATTTTTAATTATTAAGACAACAGGGAAGAATGTGTGTGTTGTTCAGTTAATGTAATAAAAAAAAATTATATAATAAAAAAATAAGGTGTAAACAATATCCCCTGTGAGAAAATTCACCAATAACACTCTCCTACTACTGAATAAATTTGCACTTTGATCCTAAAGTAGACCCCGGGGAACTTTAGCTATTGCCTTGGCCAAGGAGAGAGTTTTATAGCCTAAATCACTTGACAGTTTAAATATATTGCCTTCTAATCTGTTCTTGCTACTTTGAATCATTTTATGAAGTGGAATAAATGGGTTGGTATTAAGGGCATGATCCACAGACATAGGTCAAATGGCACTTCTATGTGCCTATACAGTAGCAAAAATATAAATAACAGTAACTCTTTATCAGCAAAGACTCTGATATTGCATATTAATCAAGCAGACTGAGGGGTATGGCCCATAACCTGACTCTCTTCTATGCAAAGATATTCATGCATGAGTGTGTGCTGTATGTACAGCATCCTAACAGTTTAGCATATGGTAGAGCATCAACATACAATGCAGAGTTCATTATCCCATCAGATTTGCCATCATTGTGTTTGTGGCAAGTCTGTCAAACAGCCTTGATGGCATGACATCAATGAGAACCAGCGCTGATGTAATGAAACTAAGCCAGTATGTTTTAAGCTTGTGAATCATAGGACCAAAATCTTTGTGGTTGTCTTCAGTTGAAAACGTTGAGTGATTTCCTCATATTCAGATGTGTAATCAGTAAAGCTGGAGCATTCACATTGTCTAACTTCATTTTTCATGGTCTGTGTTGGAGAGAGAGGGGTGGATAATGTGCAGATCTGTCTTTTTGTGTTTTTCTGTAACATTTACAAACCGCCAAAAATACAAAGTCGATGTGAGTGTGTATATTGACAGATTTCCCAGTTTTGTTTTCAATTAGATTGAGGTTTATTGCAGCTCAGAGTCTAATGTAGCTTGAAATGTTATATTCTTCTCCTTGGGCATTTCTTACATTTCCACAGAACTCCCTTAGTATTTTGTTAAGATGTGCATTGTCCACAGTTGAGATATGTATTTCAGTTTGTTTCTGTTTTAGCCTGTCTTGAAAGACGACAATTGCCCACTCAGTCATTTTATTTTTGTGTTTCTCCGTTTTGCTATCTTCCAGTTTATTTAATTGTTCTTCATCTAAATCGGCACGTCTACTTACTTTTTTTGTTCGACCAATCACATTGCATGTTTCACAATCTATTGCTAGACCTGGATTACAAGTGTAACTAGATTAACGCAGTAATCCGACTACGCCAGCTCTATATAGAAAGGGCAACTAAAATTTAGCGTTTGCCAATTTTTCGCTAGTTTAACAGTAGAGGTTTTTTTTATTGGAAAAGAACAATGCGTGATCCACAGGAAAAGCAGCTTTTCACAATTGCCAGAACCAACTGTTTCTTGTGCTTCACAAGTTGTTCCTACTTTGAAAGCCACTGTTGGAAGACAGAAATGTGCATTGTGTCAAAGAAAAGGGTCATATCGTGGCAATGTAAAGCCTGAAAAGTGCCACTCTGTTTGATCATGCACAGTTTTTTTGAGTGGCACAATTCACTTCAAACAGTGTAGTTAAAAAGAACAACAACAAAAAAATGGGTTTGTATAAATCTGTGTTTTTTACAGTGTGGCTTTATTTTATTTACTTTTCTTGCTTATTTTCTATTATTTGAGCGCTATGGGCATGTTTTATTTGTGTGTCCATAACTTCCTAATTTTTATTTATTTGGTTCTCATTTTTTTTTTCCTTGTGTTCAGTTCAAGTTCATGTTTTGTATAAAGTTTGTGTGTTTTTTACATTGTGTATATGTGTGTGTGTGTGTGTGTGTGTGTGTGTGTGTGTTTTCTTATTTTCTGTTTGAGCATTATGGGCATGTTTTGTTTGTGTGTCCCTAACTTTCTCATTATTGATTTTGTTCTATTTTTTTCCCTTGTGCTCTATTCAAGTTCAATTGTAAATTATAATTGTGAAACAAACTTCAACACTTCAAAAAAGCTAATAAATGTTTTTTTTTTTTTTTTTTAATGAAAATATATTAGTTTTTTGGGTGATTTTTGTTATCCCTGAAATACAGGTTGCGTATGAGGATGTAGTTTCGTTTGATTTATGGCATATGTTTTTGGCATTTACCAATGTAGAGATATATGCACAAATGTATAGAGAGGAAAAAACAGGCGGAAAAGGTCCAGAGTGGAGAGGGTTAATCCACCTCAAGTTTATTTAGTTTATGTAGGGAGAAGGTTCCTGGAGCAGCCTGTGCGTGGCCACTTTTTGCTTTTACCTTTTTGTATTTCACTACTATGTATAGGTTTGTATATGTTCTTCCGCATTAGGTCTACCATTGTTGGTACCCTAGTGACGGCCACACACTCCAGCACCTGACTGCCTGTGATTCTCAATAAAACCTGGACGCCTGAGCGGGGTTTCAATCACAAACCCTCTGTCTTTCCCTCATTCTCTCAGTGGAACCCATACTGTAACAGCACACCCCTGTTACAGGCGCATTGTCATTACATGGTGAAACGATTAAAAGATTTTAAATACCTGAAGTTCATTACTTAATGAAGCCAATATTTAGACAACAAACCTCAGAGCGTGATTCAGTAAGCTAACAGAATACATCTACCTTAACCATTTTGCATTTGCTTGGTATGCCACTACAATCAATAAAAATCTGTCCAGCAAACATACAATATATTGTTTTGCATCCCCCCCACCCCCACTTATGTTATAACAAAGAAAATAAGAAAGTGTACTTCAGTCTCAGTAAGATGATTTTACTCTGATTTTTAGCTGGACAATTGTGCATTTGCGTATCCATTACCATATCTTACCCCTTCCTGACTCACACTTTCAAAGTCTACAAAAAATATAGCTTGATGATGATATCACTATTCCAAAAAAATAAAATAAAATCCATTCGGCGTCCCAGGCATTATTATAACCATAGCCATGTTGATATGTAGTGGAGGTTCATAAACACTGTTAGGTTTTGCCACTTTGTGAAGATGACAGCATGACTAACATTCTCTGAACACTACCCTCATTGTAAAAGACTGACGTTATTAGCTTCAGGAGTGTAAAGCTGAAATCATTCATGCTGAATACAACACACCTGAGGCTTGACCTACTGAGGAATGTGTATTAGGTTTAAAAGTAAAACTTAATTATTGCCCAAAGCATGACATGTTGAAAATGTGTGTTTACTTTCTTGACATTTTTTATCATGATACAGTTCACTGAAACTACTTTTTCATTATTTACAGTTAGTGTTTTAACTATAAATGACTAGGGTACAATGATTTCTGACCCCCTTTGAAACTGAATCTGTAAGTAATTATCATAAAAAGAGATTAATTGCTCAAACAATTATAATACAGCAGCCTCCATGGATATGAACACCTCCCAAGAGAACACTTTGCCTAAGAGAACACCCTTATGCTGAAACTGATTTTTCCCCCATTGTAAATGCCCCACCTAAAGGAACAGGAACTTCACTTAAAAGAACACCTTTTTGGTGGCGCTAGCAATTTGTTCACACCTGAAACACTCTGTTTTGTAACCTGAAAACTCATCATCATGAAACTTACGTTCAAATGGTTTATGCAATCTTTTCAAATGTGACTTGTCATCACGAGAGTGTCTTGAAGCACACTTTTTGGTTTCCAGAACTGCCATCATATCATTGCCTCGTTTTGTATTCTGATTTCCACGAGTGCTACTACTGCTCACTACAAAATGGCATGTAAACAAACGGCAAAACAAGACACTGATTCTCTTGCTACAAAAAGTTGGAAATTGTTTGAGCTCCTGAAAAAAACTTGAATCAGACAAAGTTGCTGATCAATTCGGTGTTTCCCGTTCTGGTAAGTTACTTCACCATTCTGTTAAATAATTTTGTGAGTGTCTTGAATATTGCTCCTGTACAGGTATTTTTAAGTACTCTGCTGATTTCTTACCATGTGTAGGTGTGCTGTGTTAATTTAGTTTGACAGTTAGTCTGTTACTTTATTTTTATAGTTTATTAACATGCTTGCCTATTGCTTTTCTCTTACTTATTCTGTTCATTTCATATGTTCATGCATGTGCATCACAACAAATACATATTTATTTATTTATTGATTCATATTATGTCTGGTGGTCAACTCCGTCTTAAAAAACACTTTGCTTGCTCCCTAATGGTTATTCTCTTAGCCGGAGACTGAGACTACTTAGTACTACTGTAGCTTGTCAGACTTTTCAGGAATGTTGGTTAAGCAGTTGTGGGATATCACCCTAGGTGTTTACTAAGTAAGCATCTCTCTCCAAGTGATGAGAATGAGCTCAATGGCACCATCAACAATGGTCTGTTCTGTGTGAAACTCTAGTCCAGGCATTCTCATTAGTTAGTGTCTGAGATTTGCTATTTTGCTATGAACTGTTGTCCCGACTTTTATGTGAGACTAATTTTTTATTTATTCTTAAGAGTATAAATAATAAAATCCCTGTTCACATGAGAATTACTAGAATTACACACATAATGTCCCTTATACACAATATTCAAATTCCACTATGCCTCAGAATCAAGATTAACAATTATCCATTTTGTAAATGGCAACTAAATTCCTCACTGACAATTTCAAACTGTTTTAGTCACTGCACTGTATTTTGTTTATAAAAAGTTTTTGAAAAATATCTATTTATCTATGCATCTACCTATATATAACTGTTAATACCCAAAGACTCCATCTCGTATGGACCATGGCCGCAGTGATGTACCCAGAGCCAAAGGGTATAAAAGAACTCACTTCATGGCAGGTTCAGTTCCGCTCCTCCTGAGCAGCTCAGAGTGCTACAGAGCAGATTGCATCAGTGATCTGGGCAGGAAAATTCTTTAACGCACCTGTAAGGTTTGTGAATAGGGCCTATACAACAACCCCATCAAGCTCAATCAGTTACCTATGGCTGCTTTCTGTATGACTCACAACTTTTCAATGTCGAATGTGTTTCTTCTTGATAAGAGATGTAGAATTGAAATATTTACAAAGACGTTTGACAATTTTTTTGTTCAAAAATGCATATGAAAAACAAAATCTTTGTTAACCATTATCCAAAATCAAAGAAAAAGATGTTAAATAATTTTACACTACAACTGTGTGTTCTAGCAATATTGAGACTAATGTCAAATTGTTAATTAATAACATTATTGAAAAAGCTTCAAAACAGGAGATCTTGGTGTATTTATTCACCCATCTCTTGTTAGTCCTTTCAGCCATTTGGAACCAATTTACAGCAGGCTAAGTGATAGATTAAGTTTAGAAGTAAGGTTGAGCAGAATAATGAAATAATGGTTTATAAATGAATGGAAGAGTATACAAATACAGACGCCTGCCTCAAGTCATATAATAGCATTTTATATTTGGGGTTTCTTTTAAAAACAAGAGATATAACCAACAATCAATGCCCACATAGTGTATTGAAATCATAAATCTAATTTATGTCAACTATCTTATTTAATTCGCAATTGTAAATAAAAGTGTATAAGGGAGTAGAATACTACATTCTTGTACTACAAAGGAATCAATCTTCTGTTGTTGCTTCAGTTGGACAGATTTATTGTTACTTTTAAATTTCACTAAGATGCTATCAGACCTCCAAAAAAGTATAGAATATATATATATATATATATATATATATATATATATATATATATATATATATATATATATATATATATAAAAATATAGTGGCCTTGTTTGCAGTACATGTGTGCAAGTCTTATAGTTGTACTCAAGCTTGTGTTTGGAATCCATGAAGCTGAAGCACCTTCCAAGCAGTGCTCATGGCATCTGTAAATAATACCCAACATGTAGATTGTAGGCAATCCTATGAGAATAATTTTTATTAATTTTAATTTTAATCCAGTAATTATTTTCCTCCATGTCGTTCACATCAAATAAAATGTTCCTTGGTTTCTATAACCACTGTGTAATAATTTAAAAAGAAATGGTGATCTTTAAGTGGTGAGATGAGCAGTGAGGTTTAAATCTCTATAGCCTAAGACTGGCACACGTCCAACCCCAAGTACAATTATTGTATCATATGAGAAGTCATTCAAATGACCTTTTATTACCTTCTTTCAAGGGAGTCCCCATTGAATCCATTCTTATTCTTTTTCAATTTGTGAATGGCTCAAAGTTGCTGTATTTTCTTGAATTTGAATAGATTTTTTCAATCTCATTTTTAGTTTCCTTACGACAGGCGGCACGTGGAGTCTAATGATCTTGCAGGGGGTTGCAAGCCATCTGTACGTAATAAAGCTGTGGAGTCTTGGGGTCAGTTGCAATGTAGCTAATTTAGTCCACTTGATGAACCCAACAAAGGAATTAGGTGAGTTTGATCCTCTTGCACGCACTGATGTTAATATCTGATCATCCCAATTGCAGCGCACCAAAATCTGTTTAGCTCTTTGGGATCATCAGTTATGGAGATACCGTACTGCCTTTGTCTGCTTGATTTAATTTCTCTTCTTTTTCTCTATTTGCGTGTAAATATGTTTAAAATTAGTCACACACGAAAACATGCTTTATATTCTATATGCCTATATTACATTAGATATACATAGTATATATGTATATATATACGATATTATAGGGCGTATATATATATATATATATTATATATATATATATATATATATATATATATATATATATATATATATATATATATATATATATATATAATTGTTAAACTTAATTCAACCTCGAGCCCATATATTAAATTGGTACCTTTTCCATGGTGATTTTACAATTTCACGTCCTTTTTCAGGACTAAACTGTGCATTGGCAGTGTTTATTGTATTATTGTTCTTACTCTGCATACCTCCTTGTACATCATGCTTAACAATGCTTTCACTGTTTTTTTTTTATTATTTTATTTTTATATATATGGATATGCCACTGTAAGGGGAATTTAATTCACATAATCTGATTATTGTTTCATCTTTGCTCACCTTTTAGAATTGAACTTATAACAAGAAACTGTGTTGAATCTATCAATGGTAAACGCAACGCTCCGGGTAAGGTTTTGGGTCATCGAGTAATTTACTCTCCAATTTAGATACTATGAGGTCTGTTAATAAAAGTACTTGCCAACTGTCCTAGTTAATCGGATTTCATTTAACGGAAATGTTTATATTGATATTCATAAAATGATCTGTGCAGATGGGTGACTGCTGCTAAGCAAAGTATGAATGGGCATATAGTCGTTCAAGAATGAAATATGTCCTTTTTGATGACATCATTAGGCCTATAAATGTTCCCCAAGGGCCCTCGGTAGCTGTTGAAAACATAATCTAAAAGAACCTACCAACAGTAATACAGAGTACGTGCAAGCACGGCGAAGAGGGAAAGGAAGGAGCATTTTCAGGCACATGAAATACTTTGTTAATGATTAAAGACGTTTTGAAAAATGAACATAACCCATAAATCTAAATTTTTATTTTTATGGGTGGGCATTTATGATTAGAAGTGTTATGAGTTTAATAAAGGAAAAAAAAGCATTCTAGCCTAATTATAAATGTGACCCATTTATTATTATTATTATTATTATTATTATTATTATTATTATTATTATTATTATTATTATTATTATTATTATTATTATTATTATTTAGATAGAGATAGTTCATTTTCATTTTTTTGCCTTACATTATGAAATCGACGGTGTAACGATCTTATTTACCACTATACTGGTGTCTCATGTGAAATGTGTCGAATTTTTACCGGTACAGGAACACTTGTCCCAAAACTTGTTATTATAGTTTACCATATTTTGGCGACAATTAACACACTTCCTGGTGGGTTTTTTGGGGAATAAATTTTAAAAATTTTTTTATGGGCAGCCATGATGATTCTGATTCTACAGGATGAATTTGTAGTGCTTAAATTGATACAGGGACTCACCTTCCAGCTCTACAGACTTCTCCAGGTAAGTTGGGGGGGGTCTCATAAAATTACAACTTTTTAAATTCTTCCTCATGAAAAATCAGTAATTTAGCGGTACTATCATCGGTACTCTCAAAGTTTGTCACCGGTGTATTGCTCATCGTGACTGACTGATCCACTGTTGAAGCCCTGTACAGAACCTTTGCCTAACCGTGTCTTATACAATTGTGGAATTGAAATCCCCACTTATTTAACTCAGCCTCAAGCCCCCACTAGATGAACTGACAACATACTGTACTTTAAAAGGGCTGTCTCTCATTCCCATGAAACTGGCACAGACCTGCAGTTTCAAAATAGCTGTCTGTATCATTTTGAAATAATAATAACAATTAAAAAGGGTCCATCTAGGACTCGTTAAAAAAATAATCGATGGTGGTGAAATACATTTTGTTTTCATTTTTTACTTCACAGGCCTCTGGTTCCATTTTCTAAAACAAAATTCACAGTCTTTTTATTTTACTTCAAGCTCAGTCTAAGATTCTTCTATTAACAGGTGCCAACGTTGATGTGAATTCACATCTGGAGTCAACAAAATCTATTTTTGAAACTATATTAAATGCACTTGTTGCATAATTTCTAAAATGCCTCTCTAGTACAACAGGCTCTCACCGAGGTCTCAACTTAGAGTCACTTAATTTCCATTGCTTAGCCAGCCCTAAAGTTATCGCTTAAGTAATTACTGCAGATATAAACTAGACATACCTTCAGTTGATATAAAATATCAATACATTCATGGCTGCTGTTGAAAATATGTAGCAATATAACGGAATTTCTTGAAACAATGTGTGCGACTTCTTTTCTTAACAACTTGACAAATAAACTACTGGACATTATATTTTCTACGGACTGTGGTCAACTTGCAGAAAGAAAATCCAATCTGTTATCTTTAATATGACAGATATGGCTTTTCTTTTCTTTTTTTATTTAATCAGGTGCTGCACAATCCTAGATCCCTTGACAAATGTATTGCTCTGTTGACCATTTTTAAGAAAATTGGTCACGAGAAAAGCTCAACTGAAACACCACACGTTATTTCCAGAGGGGGCTTATTTGTCTACAGTTTACAGCTAGGTTGTGCTGAGGAGCAAGCAGATTAAATGATGTCCCCGAACCAGGGATTGGCTGAATGAGGCTTTTTTTTTTGTTTCTGTTGGTAGTCAGAGCCCCAGCTTTCTGCTATATCTCAGTGCAAACACACAGGAACATGTGCTGTATAATAGGTGAGCAGCTTATAAGTTTTGTAAGAGGCTTGTTTTTCTAGTTTAATGCACCCCAAGTTCTTATAGGGACAATATACATCATTTGAATGCTTGAGCCCCGTAATCTGCCTGTTGGGCCCTCAAAAGTAAAGTAGTACAATCACATGTTTGTTTTTTTGCCATCAAAGTCCTTTTAGGTGATGCCAGGTCTGGATTCCATGTGCAATGTGAACTATATCTTAGCTTGCCAGGCTGATCTTCTTACATGTGCAAAACTGGCCTCTGATGGTGGTAGCTCAGCAGAAGGTACAGCCACATGATACAAAGGTAATAAAAACGAAATTCCTTTCAAAATTTAACCAAGAGATCCATTGGGACAGTGTTTAAGGTACATGCCGTGAGAGGGAGTTGTAGTCAGGTTGGGAGTGTATCATTATATATGGCTTGCAGCAAATAAAATATTAAATTCGGTATCAAAACAAGCGGTAGGATTAGTTTATTCAGGAGTTAGAGGAAGTTGCTCTCCAATATTCCTCTGTGTGAAGGCAGGTGAAGTATAAACTTGACATGATTTGAATATCTCAAATTCAACTACAACAACAGGCATACATCTTTGTAGTTATGGGTCTTTTTTTAAAGAAAAGTATATATTTTTGTTTCTTTAATGAAATTACATTGTACTTTTACTTGGTGATACCGATACTGTTAAATGTTAACCAAATAAGACTGCTCAATGTCATTAAAATACTTTATGTATCTATGTTCTTCAATTAATTATTTTGTAATTGATTAATTTTTTTTTTTTTTTTACAAACACTGTACTTCTGTCATAACATAATCATGTTTTCATTGCCCGCACAACAATTGTCCCAGAAAAGACATTATGATTCTACCTTGGTATTGAGGAGAATAATCTCTATTGTTTTATTCTATCCTTCCATAATTGAACATAAACAGCAACTATCTTTCTACTCAAGACAAAGCTTTCCCTCGGTTGCCCTAGTTTACACAATTATTGAGGACCAATCAAAAATCTGAGGGTGTGGTTTAATACTGAATCTGTTGTGATAAACACACATAAACCACTCATTGTATCTGTGATTATTAGACTTGCCTTTCTTTTACCCCTCTGAAATGAAATAATTTTGATTTTGTTTTGCAACTTGTTTTTTGAGTTGAGTGAACTGTGGGATTGTTGTCCTGGGGACAATTTAACCTGTGATTAAACTTGATAAAGACTATTCCCAATACCAGTATGTACAGGGGTGTGTATATATATATATATATATATATATATATATATATATATATATATATATATGATACAGGTTTAGGGTGATGTCATTAGGTTTGAGATTTGAATCAGGGAAGAGGTTATTGATTTCTATAAACAGCTTTACTTCTGGAGGAAGACAAGTGATTGAAAGATGTTGAGATAAAAATTTGTTTGCAATAAGGTTTGCCCCCAGGGCCGATCTACCATGAAGACTTCTGTACAGAATTATTTCCACCTTCCTTTCTTGGGCATCCCAACAGCAGAGCAGCCCTATTGATCCCATAAACGAGCAGGCCAGTCTAGCAGTGGGGCTAGAATGCTACTTCATGCCAATCTTGCCCAAGCCCAAGCACTTTACTGTCTTTTAAAAACTGAGATGGGTATTTAATTTATAAAGGGTGGAGACATTTTACAGCAGCACGGAGAAACAAAATATCACAGGAAATAGTTTACAGCTAAGAAAAAAATGGGAAAATACTGTACATCCAATATGTTTTACTTATAGTTATATTAGAACATTTATTCAGAAAGAAGACATCCACTTAGAAGTAAAAATAACAGTTTATTGGTTGTGAAAGATATGCCTGATAGCACATAAACAACTGGCAAACAGTTATGCCCGACGTGAACGTGATACCCTACAAATACATAATACATTCACATTACAATTTGGTCCATGGCCTTATCCACTGGAGCTCGATAGCCGCCCCTATGCTGGCCGAGCTGAGATGAATACAATACAGTGATTAAGAATGGCTCGGCTAGTGGGCAGGACAAGTGGCACATGGGGCCACCTTCCCACTAGACAAGACACGCTGCGGGGTTGAGGCAGGGAGGAGGAGGACCAAACAAAGAAATGACAGGGGTTTGTGGGCAGAAAGACCTATTTAACTGTTCAAACTGGTAACGTATGAGATTGATGGGTGGAGCCTCCTTTCAGAAAGACAAGTTTCCAATTCTGTCTCGTGTGTTTTAATATATATGTTTTTACAGTCTTTATAAATATCAAGAAACGAGTGGATAAGCAGATCATGTTTCATTAACAAAATGTATGTTATTTGTCCCCTTATTACTAATAATTATTTACTTTGAGAAAATAATCGAGAATAATGTCCATTATTGCTTATAAAGACCCTGAGAATAAATGATATAAGTCTCAGGCATTTGGTAGAATTTGTGACATTTTCATTTAATTCAATAAGCTTTCATATCAACAGTGCACAAGTTAATTGCTACTTATTGGAACTCAGTTATAAAGGTGCTATAAGTGTACATTAACTCATTAAATAATAGTCTTGTTTGGTTTCATTTAATGTCTGCTGACAAAAAAAAAAAAAAAATGTAATGTAAAATAAAAAATAAATACAAATATATCTTCATCACAAAAAATGTTGATATCACTCCAATAATTAGTTTTTAAGCTTGTTTCAATTTGCACACAGCATTTTTGAAAAGAAAGCATTTTTTTTTTTTTTTTTTTTACACAGATTTGGGGCTTGACACCAGTTTGATGAGGGCTTTCTATCGTATTACCTCATTTTGCATACAGCAAGGTCGGTGCCAGGTTTTTGTAGACGCTGGGTAATGAACTTCTAACTCACTTGATTGCATATACAAGAAAATGCAGTGGAATTTATAATGTGGCATCTATTTGGTTTTCATGGAACCCCCCCCAAAAAGTTTAAAAACCCAATTTTCACTGTTTCCAAGACCCAGATGACAAGTTTAGCATTTCAGCCTTAAGTGGATTTAGATTTGGCAGATAGGAAGACTGAAGTCCACTAGGATACTGATTCTGACGTTGAAATGGAAGGAGGATGTGTAGTGATTTGTTATTTGGATTAAAGGCAGGGACAGTAAATTGAGTGACATGTGAAAAATTATGTGGCAGTCAATTAGAAGCTGATAGTGATCTAGCCCTGTCACAAATGGATCCACAGTCACCTCCATTATACACCCACTATTGTTGTATCCATGCTTTGTGAAAGTGATACATTTTTCTTAACATTGCATGCAATCTGTAATGAATGTTGGCAAGTAAGAGGTTTTGCATGCAATCCCTTTTCCTTTATGAATGCCGCTTTTAACAATGCACAGTGTTGGAGGCTGAAATTACAATTCATTATTTTCTGTCCCATGCTGTTGACTGCATTTTTATATATTGTGTTCATTCCCCACTGACAGTTTTTCCTGCATGAATACTGGATCATTGTGTTTTTATGTACAAAAAGTGAATAGCAAAAACACTGCATTATTGATTTGCCTCTTGATACAGTAAATTGGCAACTGCTATGTGTTCATTATAACTACATTGCATTAGGCCTTGGTTTAGCAGTTGTCGTGCTATGGGTTTTTTTTTTTTTCGCGGTGGTGGTGGGGGGTTATATTATATGAGACCCAGGCAAAAAGAATGAAGCAACAATTAGAACAAGCGATTTGAAACAGGGATTTGTAATTGGGTTAAGACCAATTTTTTAAAATTTAGTGACCAATTATTGTTTATATATTTTCCTCCAATTTGAAATGTCCAATTACGTTTTCTTTCTCCTCACCGCACTGAGTCCCCACACAGCACGGACATTCTGAGGGCCTGTGAGTGTCCTCCGATCTCTCAACCTAAAGCCAGAATGACTTTTACGCTGGGTTTAGACCAGCTTTAAGTTGTTAAAATGTAACCTTGGATTCAGTGATACATTACAATGACTGAGAGCTGAGCAATAGCAGGACTCATCTGTGAGTTCACTTTTGCAATGTGGATATTTTAGAGCTCATTCACTAAAAACCTGTTTTTTATGTGCAGAGATTCTGAGAAACCAAGTATCTATTTGGTCAGGCTTTAGATTTTTTTTTAGCCTTCTATAAAACCTATTGTTTGCAGCATGATTAATTCTGATCCCAGTCACAGGGAATCACTGCACGTTTCAAAAGTTGATAGGATAAACTCAGTCTTATTGGAGGTGGACTGCTGTACAAATTATGCATTACGGCCTTTGGAAGTATGGCTATAGTGAAACGACTTTTTATGTTTTTTAATCACTCTAGCTGTTTCTGTGTCGTATAAATAATATAATAAACTAACTGTCAAACTAAATTAATACAGCACCCCTGCACACGTTAAATGTGACAGCAGCTCTCAAATCTGCACAATATTATTTTAACAGAATGGTGAAGGCTCAGCAGGTTTTTTTTCAGGAGCTCGAAAAATGTCCAACTTTTTGTAGCAAGAGAACCAGTGGCGTGTTTTAACAATTGCTTACATGCCATTTTGTAGCGATGAGGTGCACTCGTGGAAATCAGAATACAAAACAATTCAATGAGATGACAGCAGTTCAGGAAAGATTGAGTAAGCCAATCAGTGTGTCTCAAGACACACTCGTGATGACAGGTCTGATGAGTTATCAGGTACAAAACAGTACTGCATCAGGTGTGAATCACTAGTGGTGCGAAAAAGATGTTCTTTTAAGCAAAGTTTCTGTTCCTTTAGGCGGAGCATTTACAATGGGAAAAATCAGTTTCACCATGAGGGTGTTCTCTTAGGCAAAGTGTTCTCTGAGGAGGTGTTCCTATAAGTGGAGACTAATATATATATATATATATATATATATATATATATATATATATATATATATATATATATATATATATACACACACACACACACACACATACATATATATATATATATATATATATATATATATATATATATATATATATATATATACACACACAAACACATACACATATACACAAACACATGCAAACTTCACTGTAATAAACCCCCATGGGATCTGGACAAATCTTTGTTATATGAGGGTGTTCACTCTAATAGGGTTTGGCAATTTGCTGCATCGAAATAATGAAAAACTGCAAATTTTAATTGAGTATCAATATTTAATACTTTTATGAAGATTACTTCACATTGATTTAAATGGCATTGTAACAGGGGTGTACTGTTACTGTGTGGGTATCCGCTGAGAGACACAGAGGGATTACGACTGAAAATGCAGCTCAGGTATCCAGGTTTTATTATGTAGTGTGGAAGAACATACACACAGGTGTACATAATAATACAAAATGCAAAACAAAACACAGTGGGTAAAACAGTTCCAAAACAAAAATTGGCCAAGCTCAGGCTCTGCGCTGCTCCAGCTAAAGGGTAGGTCCCACACCCAGAACCATCTCCCTGTGCAATCTAACTACATTTAGGAGGGATTAAAATTGTAAATTAATCCGTACCATAAACACACTGTGGTCCTCCGTCGTGTATTTGTTTCCCCCTCCCTGACTATTCATACAGTCATGAATCTTCATGCTGGTACACAGAGAACAGAATAAACACCAAATAAAATAAGAACAAACAAAGAACAACAGACTGGCTTTCCAGACCCTTTTTAAAGAAAGGTTACCAGTGTTAATTGATAATAAATTATTCAATTGACACCTGGCCACCTGCTGCACATTATATTTCAACTAAGGAGGGAGTGAAGTCTAACCTCCCAGTCCTGCCATATCTAGCACACATAAAAACATTTTTAAACCAAACAAAACTATATTATATTTATAAACTCAAAGCAAAATATATAAAATGATTACTTTTTACAAGTTTTTACAAAGGAGGATAAAGACAGCATACCCCACATGTTGACCTGTTCCTATCCAGTTTTAAATAACTTTAGCATAACAGAGGCAGAAGTGTTAAAGGGATTAGGAGCTCTTAAAATAAACAAATCCCCTGGGCTGGATGAGATCCTCCTAATAGTACTGAAAGAAATGAAAGACACTATTTACAAAAATGGAAAATTGCCTATATGGTAACAGTATCCTGGGAGACAGTCAGCATGGTTTTAGGAAAGGGAGATTATGTCTAACCTAACTAACCTGCTTCATTTTTTAGAGGATGCAACATCATCAGTGGATAATTGCAAAGTCCCACATAAAAGATTAATCCTCAAAATGAACGCAATAGGGATTCAAGGAAATGCATGCACATGGATTAGAGAGCGGTTAACATGTAGAAAACAGAAAGTAATGATTAGAGGAGAAACCTCAAAATGGAACGAGGTAACCAGTGGAGTATTAGGTCCTCTGCTATTCATAATCTACATTAATGATTTAGATTCTGGTATAGTAAGCAAACTTGTTAAATTTTCAGATGACACAAATATAGAAGGTGTGGCAAACACCATTACAGCAGCAAAGGTCATTCAAAATGATCTAGACAAGATTCAGAACTGGGCAGACACATGGCAAATGACATTTAATAGAGAAAAGTGTAAGGTACTGCACGCAGGAAATAAAAATGTACATTATAAATATCATATGGGAGATACTGAAATTGAAGAAGGAATCTATGAAAAAGATCTAGGAGTTTATGTTGACTCAGAAATGTCTTCATCTAGGCAATGTAGGGAAGCTATATAAAAAGGCCAACAAAATGCTTGGATAAAAAGCATGTTTAAAAGAAAACAGTAAAGAAATGAAAAAGGAAAGAATGTACACTTACATGCTGAGTACAGTAATTACATGTCCTTTCTCTTGAAAAAAATATTCTGTGTAGATGGCTTCATATGTTTCATGATTTTCTCAATGCACTGTTTAGCAGTTGCCTCCTCACACCCATTGCCTGATTGCAGTTTATGTCAAGATGGGAGCAGGCAACGATTATCATGCATGGTTCGCACTACAGTAGG
Organism: Polyodon spathula; assembly: GCF_017654505.1. NCBI lineage: Eukaryota > Metazoa > Chordata > Actinopteri > Acipenseriformes > Polyodontidae > Polyodon > Polyodon spathula. Next base: position 40,144,622 of record NC_054542.1, on the reverse strand, counting down.
TTCTCTTTAAATTAGTCTTATCTTTGAGTTATCCAACCATGGTCTTTGTTTTCACTGAGAAAATAACGCAGTCACACTGGAAAAAGTTCAGTGTCAGTCAGTACTGAGATCATTGTAGACGGATTGATAGTGGTAAGTGATCGTTCTGATAGGGCTAATTTCCATTGATAATATTGATTCTTGCTGTTGGGATCGCTATAAACAGGGGTGCACATAATTACCAATTCCGTGGATGACAGAAAGGGATGAATTCAGTTTGATGGGGGCCAGGGCTGTTATTGTTTATTCAATTCCTTCTCTTTACTGCTTTACTCGATTTACATTAATGCCAAAATATCAAGTATTAACTGATCCATATGTTGGCCAGAATCGATGTTTGATTAGCGCCTGTTTTTAAAATGAGGGTTAATCTCCAGCATTAGCTACTGGCAGTGTAAAAGAAAGTTATTGTAAAAGAAGGTGAAGATTTCTTGTCATCATCTCTTAAAAAGTTAGGACTTGCAGTACAGCTGCCACCACTTAGATCGGCTCTGTTGTGTTGATGTGATACGCCTGCAATAAGCGATGGATGTATTATGCATGGAGCACCTCCCACACATGACATTAAAAATGTCCCCTGACAACCAGTACAGTAAACAAAACAAACAAGCGTGTATGCATTCCATTTCTGGCAGAGCATCGTGGTTGCCAAGTTGATAGAATGAGAGAATTCTTCCTCTGACATCCCATTTGGTGTCAATTTCTGTCATATTTTCATCAACACTCTCCTCCTGAACTACAAAAAAAAACTGCTTTCTTGAAGCAACAGTGGATTGTTTGCTGACTGACAGAGTCCCAAGAATGCTTCAGCAAGCACACAGCATCTAACATAGTTTTTTTTTTTTTTTTGTTATGCACTGAACTGCACTCAGTTCTGCATTAGAGTCCAATTCTTCAAGAACTCTCTCTCTCATTGACCATTCAAGCTGTAAACCCAATACTGCGTGCAGGGATTAAATAGCCAAGGTATAGTACATGACTAATCGTACAGTAAGGAGGTGTAAACAGCTGATTGATCGAGCTGTCAGAGCATTTACTACATTATAAACAGTGCCTTTGTTATTTAAATGTATGTGAATGGCATGTAACGAGAGCCAAACAACTGAGTTTGCCCAATGGCAAAATCCGAGGCCCAGGCTGAAGCCTCTACAGCCACTGCATTAATCCAGCCCTGATTACAGAGTCTGCTGTCCTCATTCCTCTGGTTCAACAAATGATTTCTAAAGTAGTCCTTTTTATACCTAACATGTGGTTACATCATTCTTCAACAATTGCTTCTTTTGTAACTTTTCTCCATTACAGCTTTGGTATCCTCTTGGACCTTCTAATAAACATATGCACAATTCATGCATTTCACAACACACACCTTGATAATAAGATATATTACTTCAAGAGATTACAACAGAAGGGTTCACCAATAACCTCCATATATCATAATGGATGTGTCTTATCAGTATCAGCTTTCCTTTACATTGAATTTAAGGAAATACACATTTATTTGGTTAGTTGATGCACACTGAGGGGAACTGAATGAATGGAAGAAGATCCACATGTATCCAGCGTTGTAGTTTGATTGTGTGCATACACATTTTAACAAAACCTTTCTTTAATTTAATTTTTTTGTTATTAGGCAAAGTTTTATCGATTTGTTGTTCGATTTATGTTAACATTCCTGGCAGGTGATTACAATCCTCTATTTTTTCCCATGTATGCTTTAGCCTCAGAGCACCCACTGACTCAGTGTCAATGGTTCATTTATATACTATCACCAGAACTATGTTAATATGGGTTGTGCTGCATTTCTTAATCTATTCAGCAAAAGCATTGCTCAACTTGATACACTGTAGGCTTCGACATATTTGCGCTGTTACCGCAATCGTACACTACAGTATAAAAATGACTTTAACTCAATATAAGCTTTGCGCTTTTGGTATTCACAAGCTTCAGCTCGGTGAAACATTGCATTTCAGTAGTGTGATAAACCAGATTCTAGTCAGATAAGTCTTCTAGCATGCAGAAAATGCAGGACAGGTTAACTAAACTGTATATCGCATTGACCTCAATTTCAGTGAGAGTACCGTGCCATATTTTGCCATTTTCTATAGCTGCCTTTGGCTGCCACTGTACCTAGCTTCAAACAGCTGCACTCTTCAATCTTGATAAATGCTTGAACCACTTAAAAATTCATACAGGTCTCTGAGGAAGATAAACTAAAAATAGTGGAAGAAATCCAGGAACATAACATACAGGCATTCTTGGGAATCAAAACTGTCTTAGAGTATTTTTATTTAAAGGATATTTTCACTTCCTTCTCTGAATTTAAAATATATGTGTGTGTGTCTGTCCTATGGTATTAAAAGTTACATTGTTTCAATAGTATCAGTGAAAAGTCAAGTATCTGCTCTTAAAAAGATATATTACTCAAAATGACCAGTTGTCGTCTTTTTATTTCTTTTAATTTTAGTACAATTTTGCCACTGAATTATATGTATTCATTTTTACTTTATCACAGGTTTATGTAGCAGGTGTTCCTTTTAGATACATGTTGTCTTGTTGATTGATCTTGATGTTGGTATACATGAATTTTAAACTATTAAATTCAGCCTAGGATTGTCTGAATGGTGAAATGCAGCTAATGTCCTTGACAGGTCATTCAATCTTTGTATCCTGGAGTGCCTTGTGCTGTGTGCTGTATATTGTCTTGCTGATGTTAGACCTGGGCTACATAGATTGTTTGATGGTATGGGCGCTCACTAGATATTGGGCCAACCTGGGCTTTCTGGACTTCCTGGTCAAAAAAATACAAATAAAATATCCACGTCTGTGTCGTACAGCTATTCCGATTCCTATTTCCTATTTGGTCAACAGTCAAATTGCACAGATCTACTTTAATGATCTAACCACATACAAAAACAAAACAAACCTTTTAGTTTCACACATATATTCTAAGAAACAAATTAGTGTCTTAATATTAGCTTGCTGCAAGGCTTACAGAACGAAGTTCCAGAAAGTTATACAAATGGGAAATGTGGCAGAGTAAGATAGCCTATTGTATATTTACTAACTGTATTTTGAAAATGTACTCCACTAAACATTTTGACTGCATGTGTTATTATGATTTCTAATATGTGACAAGGCTCCAACTGTCTGTATCCATCCAATACACGGACAGCTGGAACCTTACTCGACCAATCACATTGCTTGTTTCATGTTCTATTGCCAGACCTGGATGTATATATATATATATATATATATATATATATATATATATATATATATATATATATATATATATATATATATATATATATATATATATACTTATATATATATATAATTACAGTAAGTGCTGTGAAAAACTGTTTGCTTTGTTTTATGCCAGGTAAAAGGCTTAGGGGCAAATGAAAATAAACACCTAGCTCGTTTCGAGCACTAACTAAACATTTAATGCAGGTCACTGACTGGCTCGCAGGTCTGCTAAGCCGTTTACCTGGCATAAAACAAAGCAAACAGTTTTTCACAGCATTTACTGTACGACTGCTCAGAAACAGAGCACCCTTTCTGCTTCCTTCTACTCAGCAGCCCCATGCAGACTGGCTGCACACCTTAAATACCCTGCACCTGGTACTAATTTACAGTAACTCCCAGGTGCAGGGGATAATTAACAATAAATTAAATTAAACAGTTAGCTTGGCAGGGAGGCTTTTTAACCCTGTCCCTGCCATACAATCAACACTTTTGGGATTGCAGGCCCCCTGTCCTGCTACACCCGTTACTATATTAAATTAGAAACTAGGTTAAATTCCTCCCTGCTTTATAAAAAAAACAGAGTGCAGCCAGTCTGTTCAGGGCTGCTGTGTGTGAAGAACCCCGCTTGATAGTGTGAGCAAGGGTATAGAACAAAAGGTACTGTGTAGACTGTAGAGCCTTTTTGTGTGTTTTGTTTTTGTTTGATTTTGTGTAACAGGTAAACAGCTTAGCTGTCCTGTTTTATAGTTTAGGTTCCTGTTTTGTGTGTTAGTTAGTGCTTGAAAAAAAGAGCTAGGTATTTGTTTTGATTATTTTTATTTTCTAAAAATTAAAGTGTTTGCAAGTGCTTTTCTTTCAAATTCTGTGTGCTGGGTCATTCTTAAAGGGGCAACGAACCTCGGAGTATCCTGGGAGACAGTCAACATGGTTTTAGGAAAGGGAGATCGTGTCTAACTAACCTGCTTGATTTTTCTGAGGATGCAACATCGATAATGGATAATTGGAAAGCATACGACATGGTTTATTTAGATTTCCAGAAAGCTTTTGACAAAGTCCTGCATAAAAGATTCATTCTCAAATTGAACGCAGTAGGGATTTAAGGAAACACATGTACATGGATTAGGGAGTGGTTAATATGTAGAAAACAGAAAGTACTGAATAGAGGAGAAACCTCAGAATGGAGTGAGGTAACCAGTGAAGTATCACAGGGATCAGTATTAAGTCCTCTGCTATTCCTAATTAATGATTTAGATTCTGGTATAGTAAGCAAACTTGTTAAATTTGCAGACGACACAAAAGTAGGAGGAGTGGCAAACACTGTTGCAGCAGCAAAGGTCACTCAAAATGATCTAGACAAGATTCAGAACTGGGCAGACACATGGCAAATGACATTTAATAGAGAAAAGTGTAAGGTACTGCACGCAGGAAATAAAAATGTACATTATAAATATCATATGTGAGATACTGAAATTGAAGAAGGAATCTATGAAAAAGATCTAGGAGTTTATGTTGACTCAGAAATGTCTTCATCTAGACAATGTGGGGAAGCTATAAAAAAAGGACAACAAGATGCTCAGATACATTGTGAAAAGTGTTGAATTTAAATCAAGGGAAGAAATGTTAAAACTGTACAATGCATTAGTAAGACCTCATCTTGAATATTGTGTTCAGTTCTGGTCACCTCGCTACAAAAAGGATATTGCTGCTCTAGAAAGAATGCAAAGAGGAGCGACCAGAATTATTCCGGGTATAAAAGGCATGTCATATGCAGACAGGCTAAAAACAATTTATCTATTCAGTCTATAACAAAGAAGATTACGCAGCAACATAATTCAAGCATTCAAAATTCTAAAAGGTATTGACAATGTCGACCGAAAGGACTTTTTCTACCTGAAAAAAGAAACAAGGACCAGGGGTCACAAATGGAGATTAGACAAAGGGGCATTCAGAACAGAAAATAGGAGGCACTTTTTTACACAGAGAATTGTGAGGGTCTGGAATCAACTGCCTGGTAATGTTTTTGAAGCTGACACCCTGGGATCCTTCAAGAAGCTGCTTGATGAGACTCTGGGATCAATAAGCTACTAACAACCAAACAAGATGGGCCGAATGGCCTCCTCTCATTTGTAAACTTTCTTATGTTCTTGTGACACTTCTAACCACATGAGATAGATATATAGATACATAGATATATATACACACATACATACACACACACACACACACACACACACACACACACACACACACACACACATACACAGTTGTCCAAAAGAAAGTATGTTCTGAACTGCAGTCCGCTATATGAGAAAACAATAACCCACCTGGATTATAATAAGACAACCATAAATTTCAGACATGATTGATTGACTGATCGGTTGATGATCTTCATCCTATGGGATGAATGCTTACTATAATTAACCCAAATGTGATTTGTAAGTGTAATGATGGACACTCTGTAGCTGTGTGTGTTCAATTTATACTTCAAGGTTTTAAACAGTTTCTGGTTTTCTGTACTGTAAAGAATTTTTTAATAAAATAAAAACTTCTGCTTTAGGCAGGGAACAACAATAAAGACACAAGACAATTCACTGAGTAAATGTAAAAGTAAAAGAACTGCATTGTTTAAGAAAAGAAAATGTCCTTTCTGTTTTGGTTTCTGTTAATGATTCCACTTACTGCATAGCAACTTACAACAACAACAACATCAGATCACAACAACTTCAGATCTGCAGAAAACACATGTGCCATCATTCCATTTATAACTGTAACATGTTTTTTATTTTTCTTTATTGAGCATGCAATGTCATTTATGTTGTATGTTGTTAATGCATACAATCCTTACTAGAAAATTATTATGACCATACTGCAGAAATTTTATTTTTTATATATTTTAGAGCACCATAGCACAAAATAGATATATACATCTCAGAAACTCATGTAGAAATGTTATAGAACCAAAAATTGAACGACCAGTGATTGCATTTGACACAGACGCTCCAGCATTAAGGGCTTGGGATTTATTTTTTTTTAAATCAAGGAAATAGGGAGACTGGCAATTACTGTACAGTCACTGAATGCTGTGCAACTTCATGAAAGCATATGGTCTCCAACTGGTATAGGGCTAGAGATAAACAGCTGTGAATGATCTGACCACTTCATACTGTGCAATATAATTCAAATCCAGGACGAAATGAAAAGAAGATTGTAGTATAATGTTTTAATGGTCTCTGTAATCCAAGTACTCAAATAATACAAGTATCCTTACGATCTGTTACAATTTTAAAATGTTTTTTTTTTACGGCTGTAGTGAGGGCGTCAGACCAGAAGAAACACAGTACTGCGAGATGAAAAGATAAATGGATGCACTGCTGCGCAGTTTATTATTATAAAATAAAACAGTACAAAAACCAGGACACGGCACTTGACTCCAAAATAAATAGACAAACAAAACGGACTAACACTTAAACCAACAGTGCACTAACAGTCAAATACTGTGAGTCAAAATAACGGTTATATGTTTACCTTTAGTTTATCGTTTTACTTTCTCCTTTTCCACACCCATTCTCCACTCACCGAACACACAGCCCCGAGTGAGTGAAAACATGCTGCTTTTATGCAGCTGTACCGAGTCTCGATTGCTAATCAATCATTCAATTGGAGTCACGGTACAACTGCACGTGAATTAATAAAGTGCAATTCCCCGTGCTCACATATTATTACATTTGACTTGCACGTGAAGTGCTTTGCAATCCTCGTGCCTAAATACAAATATACATTTTAAACACTCGTGTTACACAGACCCGTTTATATCCCGTGTACCAATGACTACACACCAACATTAACACACAATATACAACAAAAAATATACACAGGGGCTGGGCATTTTGCCACAATCTCCCAGTTGCAGTTGGGCAATGGTGACTGTCTATCTGAAATGTAACGGTAGAGATACAATCTATGTGAGAAGGAACTTCACAGATTACAAAATTCACGTATTAGGTCTCCACAATCACAACACTAAAACATTAAATAGGATCCCAGTATGAGTATAATCTGCATTTAATCTGAATGGGGACAATAAGGTAAATCTAGATTGCACATACTCAGCAAACAGCTACTCAGAAAGTCTCAGTTAAAAGTAGCTATTCTGATATGAATAGGAATATTACATTGAAAGTTATATAATGAAGTGAAACAACAGGTGTCATAATGTTTGAAGAAGTTGGATCAAAACAATATGCTGCTCTAAAAGGTGACTATTTTATTATAGTATAGTAGTAGCCAAAAATAAACACTGAATAGTTAAAGCCCTAGAAATTATGTACAGTACCATGAACGTGTACAGTATGTGGTGTGTAATGTATGTAAGCAGTGACATAGGTTGTAAAGCAATTATAAAATGAACGGATGCCACGAGTGATGCAATTTTATAGCTATTGCTCAACCTGGAGTATGCTATTGCACTTATAAAATATATTTATGTTATTTTTATAAAAAGAAAACAAAAACCAAAAAACACTACATTTTAAACATTATATCCACCAGTACAAAATACACCCTATGCTTTGGCTAATTGTCTTGAAGAGCTTATTACTGCAGAACAATTCTGGTCAATTTATTTTTGTAGGTATGCGCATTTGTTTACTTATTTATTTTTTACATTGAATGTATTGTACTGGTTTTCTGGAAAGTAAAACTACCAAAATGTAACAATAAAACAGCTTATCTACAAGTTTTATACACATGGGTATATAATTTTGATGTTTTAATTACTGTTTCCCAACAATACTCTCTGTACCATAAAATGTTAAATGCCTTTGTCTGTTCTCACCACCAGTCCTGCAGACTCTGAGGCCCACTTGACGCATCAGCTGAACACAGAGGGGCCTGCAGGCTGGCTTGCTTGCTTGATGGGTGTCACCTCATTTTTATACACACTGATGTCTGCAATTACTGTACTGTTGTTTACTGATAGACTTGAAAATCTGAACCTAGTGTTTTTTGTTTTGTTTTTCTTTCATCTCTTCATCTTTTCTTTCATCTCTTTGTTGTTAAGGCCAGATTGATATTTCAAGAATAAAAACATTAAATATAAATAAATAAATAAAAACATATACAAGGAAACTGATTAATATTTTTAATTTACACAATTCTGTTTACTTTCTGACAGTACTCACTATGCCATTTTATAAAGTTAAAACATACACTGCGTCTTTAAGTATGCACCTTACCTGCCGTTCCAAGCAAACTGAATATGTCTGAAATTGAATGTTATTACTTAAACCTGAACACCAGAGACAGAGGAAGATGGTACATAGTAATATATCTCAAACACATTGAAGATAAATAGACTTTTCTGGAGGGGGTTGCCCTTTCACATCATTATAATGAGGGTCATTTATTCAATAGCTGTTTCATGTTTACCTGTGAGCTTTGTAGATTCTTTGACTGTGATGGTTGGCAGCTGATCATTCTTTTGTGGATTTTTTTTTCTTCAGTTTTAGAGATTTGGCTTTATTTTAGGTAGTTGATTAAGGTAAATCATATGATTTGTGCAAATGAGCAACAATATATCACTTGTGCCACATACCACATAACCTAATTGTTTCAAGTACATATTGTTTAGTATATTTTCATGAAGCATGTTTAGAAAAAAAAAAAAAAAGAAACTTGACAGACTTCCAAACTCCATTACCCTTAACTCAATACCAGTATACCATTGTAAATTAATAGCAAAGGCTATGGAAAATGTAGTGAAGCAAGAATGGTAAAGAACTATGATAAAGCATTATAAACGATAGAATTAACTAATTTTGCTTCACAAAGTCGAATGAAACCTGTTGAATAATGTTATGTTAACATGAAATGCTGTACTGTTATTAATGGCTTCCAGTAGACTTTTGCAATATCATTTTGTAGTTTCTTTGATTACATGATTTACTTTGATTTCATAAATTAAAAAAAAATAATAATTAATTAATTATGTCGCAATCATAAAAGTCTAGGTGATGCAAAATGTTTGGCTATAGCTGTACATGTAAAAGCATATTATTAGTACCAGTTTAGGTGTATTCTATTGTGTTCTCAGTGCAGGGTTGTTGTCTTTCATTCTTCAAACCTCTTTGGAAATAAAAAAATTATGTTTAACAAAAAAAAAAAGCTTTGAATTATAGTTTTAAACACTACAGGCATGTTATGAAATAAATGTTACACTTATTTAGTACTATCTTAGTAACAGGATTAAAATGGTCTCATAAATAAAAGTATTTAACACCATGTGTTTATTTTAAAACTGCACATGTGAGACATACTTAGAGAAAGATAACATTTATTAATGTTCAAATTAGTTCAACAATTTAAGAGGTTTCTAATGCAATATAAGGCCTACATATTTATTTATTTATTTATTTATTTGTGTATTAATTTATTATTCTGAATTTCAAAAGTATTATTCTTTTGTGCAAATCTAAATAAACAATTTGGAAATGGTATGTTTTCCTGTACATATTTCCTTATGCAAAAGCTTAATGAATTGACCTTTCAAATCCAGCAATTTACATAGAGCACATATAAGAAAAAGAAACATACACAAAGATACAACTAGAATATAAAACAAACTATGAACAATTTATCTAATACAATCAACAAACCAAGGATATAATCTTAAAATCAGATTTTGTTTCCAGTTTTAAAAATAGAATTTAAGCTAAAAGCAGCATTCAAAATTTAGTAGTATCCAATTAAAGATCTTTGAACTTAATTGATTTTTTCCCCCTCCCATGGGACTTAAGCTTAGTATAAACAGTTGCCCTTCAAATATAAGACTCTGTAATTAATCTTGAAAGATAGAGCTGTATTATTTGGTATGGCTAAGTGATTTTTAATTACTGTACACAGTGTTGAAGTTGCCTCCCTTGCAATGGATACCATCTCAAGGCAGATGATACATTATAGTAATGTAACATAGAAGGATTCTACAGTTAACCATATCTATAATTTATGGAAACACTGCCATGAATGCAATCCCCAGGTCAATATCCAGGCCCTGGATATTTAACAACATTGTAAAATAATGATTTGCCAATAATGGGGTCCTTTTTGCATAAGTGAATGTCTTTCTTCTAAGTTCTTGCTTTTTTTTCAGAAAATCATCATTATACAAGCATGTAGACATTCTGTAAGCAGCATATTACTGCTAGATAATGTTAGTACCATCAAATATTGTATACAAATTGTATTCTGCCATATTAAAGCTAACCCCTTGCTATCTTTTTACTATGTACTGTATGTTATTTCATTATGTTTAGCCTCCTATGCCATGCACTCTATACTACATGTAATGGTACAGGCAGAGTTAAGGCTGGCTTGAAAGAGTGATAACTCAATCAGTTTTACTTACTGTCCTTTGCAGCATTCTCACTGAATAAATAGCAAGAGAATGTTACATAAATTCAAGATGCATTTTTTCAAACACTATATGTGAATGTTAAACAACTTTTTATCATGTTTCAATTTTTTTTAAATGTAAAAATGTAATTGATTCTTTATAAGGGAAGACCATTTCCCCATTCTAAATGGGGCAGAAATGTGTTGATTCATAAATTCTATCATATTGACATGACTTACCTCATTGAATGAGTGAGCCCACCTTTTTTTTCCTAATATCGGTTTAATATCCTGTTGTGTGTGTGTGTGTGTGTTCTGTATGATTCTCTGTTGCTTCTTCCTAGCTCATTTCCCCCATGCTTACTAACTATTCCAACAAAAAGACTGAATCTGAAAGATTCTTCAAGACTAGTTGTGAGAAAGTGTGAAACATGTTCCTTGGGCAGCTCTAGTGTGCTTCCCAGCCTCACGTAATTAAGGTTCTAAGCAGAAACAAGAGAGTCATATCATACAGCCCACACAGAACGGGCTGTTAAACAGGAAGGAAATGAAATGTTAGGAAAATGAGATCAAGAATATCTTTTCTGATACGCTGACAACCTTCTTAACTACTATACAGCATGTTTAAAGTATTTTTCAACCATATGGGGAACTACAACTTTAAATGGCAAGAATAGCACTTTTGAAAAATATTGCATATTTTATTCCAGCATACTTTCAATCCAAGTGTATCTTATTTTTGCTGATTCGAGAAAAATAAGTTTGACGTCTCAATTGGGAATTATCATAACAGGATTTAATAGAATTTGGTTTGTTTGTAAAAATAAATCCTTGATGTATAATTTATTTTCAGAATGTACTGTGGAAGCTTAATGAGACTTATTAATGAAGTTGACAACCCTTAAACATATTAGTATTTTAACCACGTTAGTCTTCATATCTTTCATATCTTTATATTATTATTATTATTATTATTATTATTATTATTATTATTATTATTATTATTATTATTATTATTATTTATGTGGCAGACACCTTTAACCAAACACACCTATAATACAATGCAATATTAATATTTAAATACAGTATAGTTTACAGTAAATAATACTACTAAATACAATATGAACTAGGATGGAACAAGTTAGGATTGTAACAAGTTATATCAATGACATATTAGTGGTGCATTAGTTGAGGATCCAGTAATGTGGTGCTTAGGTCAGGCAAGTCCAGTGCATAGTAGGGGAAGAGACCTACAAGTACAGTCAAATATGTAAAGAATGTACAGATTAAGTCACAGCAGGCTGTGTTAAATTCTGCTCAACACATACATGCATCTTATAATTAATCATCGAAGTTTGATAATGTATCAGTGGAACCTGTGCTGTTTAACAACAGGATTTTGGAATTCATGCACCATTGACACAATGCATTGACAGACACATGGGGAACTCAAGAGTGCAGCTGTCTTCACAGAGAGTGCTGCTTTGGGTAGAAAGCCACTTCTGGGACATGTAGTGAACCCTTTAACGTGGATGAGAATGCTAGCAAGAGTTTGGTCGACATGCAAGAAAAGAACAGTGCCTCTTTTTCTTTTTTTTTTCCTTTAAGCAAATTATATGGCTTTGGATGCAAACAAACTGTGTCTGTTACTGAAATGAGGGTCATTGGTTAGGGTTAGGGTTAGGGTTAGAGATGTTCCGTGAATAAATATTTTGGTAACGGCAGGTGGCCAGTAACTGGGTTGGAAACTGTAACAATTCAGTAGAGACTAGAATCTTCACAGTGCCAATTTCTTCTTTCTTCTAGTTGTCTGAGGGTGTAAAGTGTAAAGTGTGTCCTAGTTTGTTGTGTTTTGATGTTGGTATGACTACAGAATGTGAGCAGAAGTATGGTGTGACAGAGGGGTCACATGGAAGAGGAACAATGAAATATTGAATACTGACAGCACTGAATCTCATGCGTGATGAAAAGGTCTTCTTTCTCTGGAGTGTATAATTGGGATATTGGTGTTAAATTGGGTAATGTACAGTAGTGCATCGGCTCAGTGGACATTGTAAAAGGTTGAGAGGTGCTGGAAACAGTGACATAAAAGCAGATTTTATTTGTCCACCTAGTTGGATTATGATATCTATATGGTAGCAATTTCATTTTTCATTTTTATTTTATGCAAGACTGTTTGTTACACGTGATTAAGTCTGCATCATTTTTTTTTTTTGTTGGATACTTACAGGAGTTTGTTTTTCTAACAGCGAATTCAGATGATTCCACAATGCTTGGCTGCCTAGTAAGAGCCAAGGAACAATGTGTCCCAATTGTAATACCTGGTATGATTTAAAAAAATTACACAACAATCCAGACACTAAGGGTTAAAATGGTATCGTTTATAGTTTATATAAGGGAATCGCCCACTCTTGACTCATCATATACAGATCAGCTAGAAAGTTTAGCAGGTGTGCCTTTCAGTTAAAGTTGTCCACTGCTGTTCTATTCACTTTCATTTTAAACTCTTTTCTGTGGCTAAGTGTTAGAGAGGTTATCTCTCCATTTCCTGTGTTGCGTGGGTGTGAGATGCCTGGTTCAGGTTTCTAAAGAGAATTGTGCTTGGCTTCATTTTGAAGGCACATACAATTTTCAATGAAAGTACTTTTGTTTTCTGTGTTGTATGTGCTCCCTCACCCACAGGCAACAAAAGCATTCTCTTGTTTGTTTTTTAAAAGGTGCTTAGGCAGCTCTTGGTTTATTTCTCTTGACAGATATTTTCTTATGAATTTCCAAAATGTGTTTCCATATTGTTAACAGTTGTGGTTAGCAGTATGGAACATTTTTTTTTGTATAACATTTCTTGACATTGGTAAACATGTTAGGGATTACACGCTCAGCTGTCTTTCTTTACTTCATGGCACACAGGCTGCATTCATGTTGTTGTTCTAGCTCCCTTGGTGTTCTATGCCTCTTCCCATTATATGCCACAGGAGCATGAAGTGTAGAATGCACCCTTTGGCAAAGCAGTATTCACATGTTTGTTCACACATACCCTCTTTTATTTGTGTACATCACTACAGCTACTAACTAAATAATGGACTTTATAAACTGCATTTGTAATGCATGTTTTTCGTCAAGCTAATGCTTATATAGAGATGTTTGTCCTATACTTTGTCAGTAAGATTGAGATTGATGTGCATAGTATTGAGGTCGTATTTTACTATTTTTAAGAAACCAAACACTTCTGTGTCTGTGACTTAACTGTAAGAAACTTATGGGACATAGGCATACAGACAAAATCTAGGCACCCTTCACTGGGACCTGTGACCATGGGGTCATGTGACTTTTTTGGTTTCTGGATGATAAAGACCTAATGCTTTGAGATATTGGAGTCATAATCGGTACACAAGTGTATTCTGTGATTAATTAGGTCAAGTACGATTGTGCGTGTCATACAAGAAAAATGAACCCATTCCTGACTCAGAAACACTCAGTTATCCTGTCATACCAAATTACTCTGTCCTCTAACATACTATGGCTCCCATATTGAGGTCATGTGTCTTCTGAAGTTGCAGCTGCATAGAGACAGTACACTTTGAATTACTGTCTTAATGTTTGGTAGGCAGCTGTATTTTGTTTCAGTGCCACATTGATTTTTAAACTATAAGGATATATCAATGAAGCATATTTTTCAAATTTTGACGTTTACAAGCCATTTAATCTGATATGGCATAGCCCTTAGATTATGTTACTGGGGATACTTTCTTTTTTTTCACAAAAAGTCTTTGGTAAGAAGATTTTTAACAATTGTTTCATGTTATATTACATTTTAAAATGAAAGTGAATGTTTTAGACTTTTTAGTGTATTGTCTGTGTTGATCTAATTAAAAAATGCATATTCCTCAAGTAATCCCTGAAGTAAAGTAGTATCGCTCAACATGTGCAATAGGCAATGTTTTTTCTCAGTGGAGTCAGAAATAATGGAACAAAGGTGACAGCTGCCAGAAGGAGAAATAGATAGCAGTGATTGTTTTTGACATCTCAGATACAGAGGTCTTTCTATGAGTTAAATATCCGAGCCTAGCAATCTTGAGACAATACAAAAGAGAAATACGTTGTTTGACGAGTTTTAGAGATCGTAAAAGGTTATCTGACCATCCGTTTTTAATAAAGGGGGGCAGCTTTACTATATACTAATCAAAGGCACGTGCTGTGAGGTGTTAAGTCAGACATTTTGTAAACTGGTGCGAATGTATAGATTAACCAACGTCATTGAAATAAATAACGAATAGAAAATAATTGTATGCTGCTTAAAATGTAACGATTGCAATATAATGAATTTTTGAATAGTATGTTAATTATACATTTGTCTGACATACATACCAATTTACTTAAACATACCATTCAATAGTATTTACGATCTCTTAAGTAATGAAGACACTTGGATGTACATAACTGTTGTATGTCTTTTAATATTCTCATAATGCATATATTCTACAGATCCAGAACCACAGTTATAAATCGCTGTTCCAGGTGTGCGTAGTTCACAGTTTACATTTAGTCTCTCAGCCAATCAGAGCACAGGATTTCATCTCACTGTCTTTAAATTACACCGTGTAACAATTTTTTTTTTTTTTTTTTTGTTCCTGGGTAGTAAGTGTTATTTCCTAATTGCTTATGCCTCAAAAGTATAGAACATGGCTATTATTCCCCACAAACTTTGCTTTTGTGACCAGGACAGTGATATTTTGAAATTTACCTATTTTCCAGAACATTCCAGATAGATTCAGTGCTGAGTAAACTTGGAGTAACTTCTAGAACTTTCTAGAACTTTCCAGTAATATAAATAGTAGTATACATACAGGGGCCTTAAGCCCACCAGTTCAGTTTAGTTCCAGCTGCAAGCATCCGGCAGACGCATTTTGCTATGTCTGCGGCCAATTTATCAAGACAAGAGCGAAAAAGTACTCAGTGGAAGCATCTGCTAAGATGTGTGAGGCTTACAAGGCATATTTCGGCATGCCTGTCGGGGATCAAGACAAACCCTGGGCACCTCATTTCACCTGCGAGCACTGCAAAAAAATTCTGGAAGGTAAGATGGACAATTGTTGTTCGGAATTTTATGTTATAAAATTTGTTAAAATTTTTTAAATTGTAAAAGTTTTTAATTTTAAAATGTTTTACAAAATGTTATTGAAAAAATATATCATATATGAAAAATGTTGCGAGAATCTCTTACACATTAGTCATGGGTGAAATAAATATATTTTTTGTAGGATGGTACAGAGGGGAAAAGAGAGCCATGAAGTTCGCTATCCCAAGAATTTGGCAGGAACCCACTGACCACTCAAGCAACTGCTACTTCTGCATGGTGGACCCTTCCAAACGTCAGACTGGCAGGAATGCACCTGCTATCACGTATCCGGACCTTCCTTCATCCATCGCCCTGGTGCCACACTGCCATGAGCTCCCCGTACCCACTCCTCCGGAGAGAGAGCAGCCGTCTTTAGAAGAGAGCAGCAAGTCAGAGAGCGAGGAAGACGTTGTAGATCCAGATGACAATTTCAGAGGTGGAGCTGAGGAGAGAAACCCATACTACCCCAACCAAAAAGACCTCAATGACTTGATTAGAGATCTTGGTCTTACCAAGTCCAATGCCAAGCTTTTGACGTCTAGGCTCAAGCAGTGGAACTTGTTGGATGAAAGTGTGCAAGTCGCATATCAGAGGAAGCGTCACCAACCTTTTTCCAGCTTCTTCATCCGTCAAGATGGGCTCTGCTTCTGCCACAATGTGACCAGTCTGTTCGAGGCAATCGGAATCGCCTGTAACCAGAATGAGTGGCGCCTCTTCATTGACAGCTCATCCAGGAGCCTCAAAGCCGTGCTGCTCCATAATGGTAACAAGTACCCGTCTCTTCCCCTGGCTCACTCGGTGCACCTCAAAGAGGATTACAACAGCATCAAGACCTTGCTGGACGCCTTGAAGTATGATGAGTATGGCTGGGAGGTCATAGGAGACTTCAAAATGGTGGCATTCCTGATGGGTCTCCAAGGCGGTTTTACCAAGTTTCCCTGTTATCCTATCTTTGCCTTTGGGACAGCAGGGACACCAAGGCGCACTACCACAGGCGGGACTGGCCACAGCAGATCGAGTTCTCTGTGGGGAGGAACAACGTCAAGTGGGAGCCACTGGTGGACCCCCGGAAGGTGCTGATGCCATCACTGCACATCAAATTGGGCCTTATGAAACAATTTGTCAGAGTTCTAGATAAGGAGTCGGCAGCCTTCAAGTACCTTCAAGACTTCTTCCCTAAGCTGTCTGAGGCAAAGGTCAAAGCCGGTGTCTTCGTCGGACCACAGATAAAGAAGATCCTGGAGTGCAATGAATTCCCCAAGAAGCTCACTAGTAAGGAGAAAGCGGCTTGGAACAGCTTTGTCCCAGTGGTTCGGGGCTTCCTGGGCAATCACAAGGCCGAAAACTATGTGGAGCTGGTTGAGACCCTGGTGAAGAACTACGGCACAATGGGCTGTAGGATGTCCCTCAAAGTCCATATCCTTGATGCTCATCTTGATAAATTCAAGGAGAACATGGGAGCGTACTCGGCGAGCGCTTCCACCAGGATATACTGGACTTTGAACGCTGCTACCAAGGACAGTATAACGAGAACATGATGGGAGACTACATTTGGGGGCTGATTCATGAAAGTGATTTACAGTATAATCGTAAATCTCGAAAAACTACTCACTTCTAAATCTTTTGTAGTCATTTTTGTATTACTTTAGTATAAATACATGTTAATTTGAATTCATATGTTGTTTTTTTCTGACTTTATGTGAACGAAAAGACACAAATTCGCCCGTTTTCTCATTGGAAATAGATACATTTCAAAATATCACTGTCCTGGTCACAAAAGCAAAGTTTGTGGGGAATAATAGACATTTTCCATACTTTTGAGGCATAAGCAATTAGGAAATAACACTTACTACCCAGGAACAAAAATTGTGTTACATAGTGTTATAAATAGCACATGCTGCATTCTTAGTAAATGCACAGATCATTAGAAAGAAGCCTGGATAATCACTTGAAAACCCAGTAATTATGCTGGATTGGAGCCAGTTCGATTAAATATTTTAAATGTCTGTATCCACACAGATTCAAAGATAAGCAACAAGGACAAACAATCCAATCCATGGCACGATGCATATGGAAAGTGTCTGGTGCTTTGTGCGACCGCATTGCACAATACATAACATTTCCTACAGAACGTGAAAGCAGGAAAGCGATACATGACTTTTATGAATTACGTTGACTACTGAAAGTACAAGGGGCAGCAGATGGCAGTCAAATACCCATTAGAATATAGAAAGCAGCTAGCCTGCAACTGTAAATATTTATAAATATGAATATATTAATGGGTACACTTTCAAATAGTTAGCCAACTTTTCGCAACGTTGTACCATATTTGTTTGAAGTATAAAAGGATACGTATACGTCAAGGATACGGCCATTTTGGTTTTGCAGCAGTTCACCGACTCTCAACCCCGGTGAATCCGCCGCTTCAGCGGTGACGCACCGGTGATTTTTAACAATTTGTTGAGCAGCTCCTAGTGAATTTAATAACGGTTTGGCGAATCCGCTTTACATCGGTGCGTGCAGCGGTGAATTTAACAACGCATGCTATCGCAACGTCCCTAAACAATATGTTAAAATGAGTTCTACAATGTATAAAAATGAGTTGATTTTTGTCCTTTTTTCTGTAGTGCACTCAGTTTCTATGGGCTAAGACCACCCCAACCGGCTCTCCTCCAATCACTGCAGCACATCACTCTCCCTGACTCCACCCCCCGCCTCTCTTTTTATTATTTTTTTAAATGGTGAAAATTCCTTAATAAAATAAAATAAAATAAAATAAACGGTATAAATTGGATGTTTTTACTCTAGTTATTTGGTTCTAGTTATTGCAACGTCAACAGGTGTCTTTTTTTATCAATTAAAAAATATGAGTTAAATAAAGATTGGAGTTTGAAATAGTCCCCTATATGTCTTCAGAAATGATTGCATTAGACTATACAGTACACAGTGCTGGCCGAGCAATGGTTGGTTACATTAAACAGATTGAAATGATCTATGTACCTGAAGCTGAATGATAAAATACTACACACACACACACACACACACACACACACACACACACACACACACACACACACACACACACAGTCTACCTAGTGACAGTATTTACAAATGTGTATCTGTTCTGCATAATTATTCCCCACACGTTGCATATCCAGCTGTGATTTATAAACAAAACAGTAGACTGTCATCGTTCGGATATAATCATCCTCTGTTTTAAGCCCAGGCACTAAATTATCCTATCAGTATCTGCGTAGAAAATCAACGCTCTGATTGTCAGTGATCCATTCATCAAGAAGTCACGTTTATTCTAGCATTGTGTGGCAGAGTGTGTAAACAGGACGGATTTCCACACTGAGAGGTCTTTTCTTCTCATGAATGCCTCTTCATCGAAATTCTAATGGCATTTACTCAGTTCCAGAAGCGGCCCCTTGATTCATCTGCAGAACCTGTAAAATATCACACAGCTTCCATTCAGATGCTTTTCTTACAATTAAAACAATAGCATTAATGCGTGTACTGTATCTAGAGTATATCACATATGCTGGACGTAGATTGTGTGTGCTTGTGTTCTAGAAATAGTTCAGAAAACTACATTATATATGTATTCTACATTGCCTACGATATTGTATATGTTGAAAGCAATAACGAATCTCGAATATAATGGACATTTCCTGCATAGTTTCATTCAGAGCTTCGGGGATGTCAGAAATAATCATAATACAAGGGAATGCGCGCTCACCAGAGAGCAGTCAAGCCTTGCTATTCCCCGCAATGTATGCAAGTAATGCATTGTCTGAAGTCGCGGGGTCTATGCTCGCCCCCTCACTCTTTTATTCAGTTACTGGTAGAAACTTCACTCACCCATAGCCGGATTCACATTCAAATTGATCAAAGATGTACATGCAGACAAACTCTGCGAAGACCTTGATATGTCGGAAGGCGGAGAGTTGTTGTAACCAGGCAACTAATAATAACGAGAGAATGCATTAATACAGAATGAACATAATTAAGCGCAATGGATGTTAAAGAATTTAGAATGAAGGAGAACAGTGAACTCAAAACACAAAACAGGAGGCGCACATATCTTGCCATGCCACTGTACATCGAAATATTTACATATCGTAATGTTTATTTTAATTATTTGAAAATGTTCGAATGTCTGTTGAATAATATTTGTTTAACCTTAGCACTGTTAAAAAAAAAAAAAAAAAAAACACATCTATGTTTGTAAGTATGGTCTCTCTTGTAACTGTAAATGTGTCTCATCCAAGTAATTTAACTCCATTGAGTTAATAAGAGCCTTTATCGCAATCCTTTCATTCATTCTGGAAGTACCAGCACAGAATTGTTTCTTAAATCTCCATTGGGCGGCAGTAATTGCATCGTTTTGCTATTTGCTGTTTTTGCTGGTAACAGAGTTCCATGTGGCAGTAGCCCAACGATGGACTCCCTTACTGTGTCACTTCCAGTCTTTATAGATTACACTTATTTATAGTATTGTTTTAAGTGAAAACTGAATAATAGGTTGATTAATCAAAATGTTCCAATAGCTGATCGCCCTAGATTGCTGTTATTTTCTGCTTGCATTTAAACCAGCCAATGATCTATAATCGGGCGCTAGGACCTGGGAGACACATTCAGAAGCAGCAAGGCTACTGAGCTTCCACATAGCAGTACTGTGAAGGAAACCCCCATCGGATCGGATATTGCAGGATACTTGTGAAATATACATCGCTTTCTTTCCTTTCTGCGGCTGCAGCCTTCTGAAGATCGCACATGTGCACTGGAATGCTTAGGAACGCAGTGCACGTTTGGAAGATCCGTGATCACGACTCCCTGTCATAGAGCGAGCAGACTTGTGCGTTGCTTAATCTTGTCCTTCAATTTATGTCCAGTTTTCCCTGTATTTGTATATTTTCCCACACCTGGATACAGAAGAAGAACGATTTGGTACTTTGAAAACCTGCAGGCTAATAGTAATACCAGAGGATATGTATGCTTACCTGGGATTAAACAACCTTTTGGAAAACTTGGCACTTGCGTAAATGGGGTATTTTCCTGATATGTCATTTACCGTCTCCAACATATAGAAGAAACGTGCTTTTTTCGCTCACTAGGCGTTGTGATGGTCGTAGTTGTTTTTATTGACTGACACCAAAATCAGAACAATTCAGAAGCTGTTTGTAGGTAAGCTCTTTTTTTTAAATATATACAACATACCTTTATATTTGATATATTAGTGGTTGATAAAGTTAGTGGTTCGTAATTAAATGGGTTCTTTTGTGATTGCTGCATTGCATTGATCCGTTGGCTATAGGCATTACTGGCAGTTGCACGAAGTTGCTGCAGTTATGTTAAAAGCCTTCTAATAAATCAAGTGGATGAAGTTTGAATATGTAGAATACCGATGGAAAGAAACAAAGTGGGCGCATTCTTATAAAAGACGGATAGTATTGCTTCCCTGCAACGGCGTATGACCTCTCCAGTTTTAAAAATGTTATATCGATTTGGAAATCAGATTTGGACAGGAGTAGAGATTTGGACAAGAGATTTGGACAAGAGTTCTGTCATGCCATTCTTCATATTCAATTGGATGCTCCATTTTTATCTAATATGGTTTTCAGGTTTCTTATCTAAAATAAACGCATTGTGTTCTTCAAGTATAATTGCTATATTACCTGTTAAATGTATGACTCTAAAAATGATTTTCATTTTTAAAATAAAAACGGTTTATTATTTATGGAGAAACAACTGTACAATGCAGCAGTGCCAAACACTGTACAGACTAACGATTTTAATACAAATAAACCGTATTAATGAAATGTAGCAGCGCTCGATTCATTGCCTATCTTAACATGTGTCTGCATGGTTACAATAATCTGTTGTTCAACGTCTCAGAATTTAATATCGATTACAAATTGTTTAAATATTCCCACAGGCGTTGTGTTTGTCTTTATTGACTGCAGCAAATATTATTTGGTTACGACCATGTATTGGCTCAATAACTGGTCAAATAAACTTTATTCCAATTACCCTTATCGCCTTATTATTATTTCTGTATTTATTTTAGATTATTAAAACCATTGATTTAGTTAAACATAAAACGACGACATTTTAAATTAATTTCTGCATCACCATGGTAATTATAGCCAAACAGGTTTTCTACACGCAACACATTATAGTATGTTGGTAGGGTATTGCTCTTTATCAAATTACAGTTGTTGGATACAATTAATATCATTCTCGCGGTGAACTTCCTTTGTGGATAACTGAAGCCTACGATGGTAATGAAAAGAGCAATTCACCCAGCACCCCTATGCCCGCCTCAAGCTATATATGATGAACTGAATCCAAACAACAGTGCAAGACCGATTTCAGTAGTGATGCACCATTGATCCCAGTGGTTTTCATGCAGTTACCATCCACTCTAAAGGTGTACTGTACCCGTGCCTGTTAACAGGACTACAACAGATACACATTCATTGCCCTTAAGGAAAATAGACAAACTATCTTATTAATTCACTTAACAACTGAATCGAGATATCTGCAAGCCGAATTAGACATACGAACAGGCGGATTTCATTTTAGACGTTTACGTTATTAATGTCCATCTTAATAGTACTTGATTAAGGTGTGGGTGTAGTGTGACCCTAGGTCATTATTGGCTTGTCCCGCTTAACCCTTCCCGTTTTTGTAGAATTATTGGGCTATTTCACAAATTTCACATATCATGTAAAATAAGACAACTATTGAAAAATGAAAAGAATAAGTCAACAAATAACATTCTGCACATATTGCAAAATAGGCTTAAATTGAACAAGCTGTAGCTTACTCTTTGATGCCATAATCCTGCCCAGAAACTGCGCATTAGTACTGTAGCACTTGCTCTCCGTGACCCGTGGTGCTGAAAAAACAGCGTCTCGAAACAAATAAAGAGGTGCACGGGCATCAGATAGTCACTAACATAGCCTCGCTTTCAGAGTTTAACTCCAGTGCACACTATGTAGTTATAGTGTGCATACAGTAACCATACTACACATCTGTCACACACATATGGATACCTTTGCAGCATTTGTTTTAATGTACGGTAACAGCCGAATAGGTTCTGAGCTGCTTGGCTTTGTAAAACTGAAATCAACACAATAGCAAACCAAATCGCTCAATTGTAGTTGTATACGATTAAAACAACAACTAACCTAGTTTTTTTTTTTTTTTTTTTTTTTGGGGGGGGGGGGGGGGGGGGGGGGGGTCAGTTGGCTAGTTGTTTTTCGAGTCGACCAGCTACAGTAAAGTTGTTTTCTAAGGACCTAGCATAATCTGTGCAGCTAGAATGAGATTTTATTTATCCTGATATTCATTAAAGCGTAGGTGACATTTCTGCCTGGCATGTTACATTCAAGTGCATTTTTTGAACATATCCTACAAATTTAAATCTACCTTATTTGTTTCTAATTTACTTAAATTAAGCAAAAGAGATGTGATTATTGGTCGCCACCATGGCATGTGGTTTTGTCAGTCAATTTACATTCTCGAGTACAGTAAATCGTAAGCCCAATGTTTGCACAAAAGTGCAGTAGTAGCATTAGTACTGGGGCGGATTCTGAAAGGGCAGCACCTGGCGTTAGTTGTCATTCAACATACTGGAGAGCTGGCACGAGTTGAGTTCTTTTTTGATTAAATAATTATGCAATCCCTGCTGGTGTGCTCAATCAGATCAATCTTCTGGCTTGCCTGCGCTCAACTTTGGGCTGCATTCCTGTGATTGACAGCTGGCTTTCAAACCCCAGGCGTTCAGCATGTTTTGAATGCAGTCACTTCAGTGTTTGTAAACATGCAAAGTAATTAAACATACATTAAAATGAGACGTGCTTTTATCCTTAAGATGCAGAAATCTGAACCTCTTTTTATTCTCACAGCACTGTAACTATATATACTCAACTTAACCATAAGTAAGTAATACAGTTTGTATAAATTGGCAGTATGTATAAGAAGTAAAGAATAGAGAGGGAACACATTACTGGCTGCTATAAACCTGTAGTTAGCCAGTACTGTTTCGAAGTTCATAAGGGTGTTTTAAATAAAAAGGAGAGGAGACTGTACAGGTATTGTCTTTAAGTATAGACAACTTGATGAGCAGCTTTGAATGGTTGTACTGGCGTGCCATGCATGCTTAGAACAGCTAGTCCCAAAATGATTATTAAGCATTATGAGGAACAGTGATCTGTGGCTATATTTCTTCTGTAGAGCCCTGCTGGGGCTGTAACTGAAGAACAAAGGCAGTACACAGTGTTAAGTGTCTAGTCAGATGAAAACTGTGTAGAGCCAATCGGCTGTATCTTCATTGAGGATGATTTAAGGCCTGGGCAGTTCTACAGAGAGATCAAGGACAGGAGCATTGCATTTGATAATCTGAAATGGAAGCATAGGCTTAAAGATGATTAGTTGACAGGTCCAAGACTCAAACCAGTTTACACAACAATGTCCAAAACCCCTTAAATTAGAGAAGTGTGTCTTTTGGGTCCCCAAACCAAGACTTGTAGCCAAAGATGTTTTACAGGTCCATATCTGAAGAAATATCAGCACTATTTGAAACTCCATTGAATAGATTTGCCTTTAAGGAACTATATAACTGTATACAGCTTTTCAAAATGACATGTCAACTACATCACACGACATCAACGGAAGTAATTGTACCTCAATATCTGCCTTTATGAATGTGCCAAATAAAAATAGGTTATTTTCAAATATGTCATTAGCCTAATAGTATTGAAGGGCAGGGACATCTGTAAAAAAAAATGTGTTGAAATACAAACTTGTCACATGGGAAGTAATACAATGAAGGAGGGGCATTTTGAATTCTTCATTTAAAATTGAGAAGGAGGCATTTAACCTCACTGAGCTAAGTAGATCACACACTGGCATGAGGTGTGATGTGAGGATAGGATCCTGCTATGTGAGAGACAGTTGGCAAGTCAGGGATGTTCCCAACCTTTTTCAGATGTTAGGCAAACTAAATTGTCCATTTAATTAACACTGAAAACTGTATCCTTGAAGTCAGGGGGAGGGGGAGCATTTTGGGAAACATTTACAGTAAATATTAATGTCATCAATTATGAATGTATTAACTGCAGTTTGTGAAGCAATATTTTCTTTCAACAACCAAGCAATTACAATAAATGATGACGCACCTGACTATGAATTCATACTGTTAATGTTGCAACAATTGATGTGTCACATTATGCTGCATTTAGATTTTCCAGTTTATCTACTTCAATTTGACCCCTTCCCCCACAACTTTATAGACTTCCTATTAAAGAATTTGTCAACCCTTATGGATCCAGTTGGTGCAGCAGGAAGCATTAATATAAATTCACATGCAATAGTCAGATAAAGTAAAACTTGATTTGCAACCTTTGGGACTGAGGTTCCAGACTAATAATAGAAAGGTTTTAATTGCACATGTTTTTATTCTGAATATACCTATAATATATTCACACACACACACACATATATATATATATATATATATATATATATATATATATATATATATATATATATATATATATATATTTATATAATTTTTTTATTATTTATTTTTCAAGCTTGTTGTTATCTCTACTGGACCTTGTAGCCATCAATTCCTTCATTTTGTACAAGGTAGGAACGATTTAATCTTGAAGCTAGCCACAGCACTTCAGCAGAAACTTTTCGATCAGAAAACATCAAAGCTGCAGGCTGCAGCAACTAAACCTGGATTTTGTGCTGCGAGTGACATACACAAAAGATAAAATCTTATGTTACTTTTCTTTTAGATTAAAAACTACTTTAGTTTTTACAGTTTTGTAGTGCATATACCTGTTTAGTTTATTATAGCTTTTCATTTTTTTAAGTAGTGCTTTATATATGATAAGTCAGAAAATGAACCCCTTTATGTTTAATTGTTCATTAAATACAGTGTTTCAGCTGTGTAGATGTTTGCTATGATGTGCTTGAATAACACTTTTGAGTTGTGTCCGATAGTTTGTCTTTCATTTTAATACTGATGGTGTTTAAAATGTACCGGCGGTTACAGATATGAGTATAACCGCAGCAGTTCGAGCGTGGAAATAGTCCATGTACAGTGTGTGTTGGGGCTCTTCTGCTGGAGATTAAGTGATCGCAAGTCAGAGAAACGGGATCTTGACTGCTGAAACCTCATGAGCCTCAAGCACGATTCCTGCTCCGGTTTACGTGGGTTTTTACAGCTATTTGTATCGTGTGAAAGTGATTGCCCCTACCCTTAAAGTCATGGTGCCAAAAGGACGTCCTTTTGCTGTTTCTTGAGGTATTCGCGTGACAACGTCACACAGTCATGACTGTAGAGTCAAGTTTTCAAGTGCATGTAAACCAAGCCATTGATAGCATATTATTTGGTACCAGACTCGGTAAAAGTGATCACTGAAGTGTCCTATATAATGCATTTTCTACTTTGAAATACTCAGTATTTGATATTAAATGTGCATGCCAGTTTGTTAATTATTTAAAACTTTTTTATATAATTAATTGTTTTGTATAAATATGTTATGGACCGCCATTGATTATTTAAGTTTTAATTTCAATAAAAAATGGGTTATTCTGGTTCAAGTGCTTATTGAAGGTCTACATCAGTGACTTGCATCAATTTATAATTTTTTGTTGGAAAGCCCATGAAACTTGATTTAAATGATAATAACACTGTCAGTCTTGGTCATACCCCACATGGAAAAAGGGTCAAAGATCATTAAAATATGCTTTTTGTATGGCATTCAGACACTTTCTCATCACATTAGGCATGAGTTACATAGATTTTGAATGAAATAGCACCACTGTCTATTTTGCTTTGAATTAATGATGTTTACATATGCAAAGCAGCATGTTAAACACAGATAATGGGATGCCATACATTCATGAGCTGCTCACAAAGGTCTGAATAGTTTCAATTTATATTTTATTGTCTATGCTTCCTATAACAATGTGAAGCCTATGCATTAGCATGGTTTGTTTTGTACTGTATTACATGTAGGATAGACATAAAAAAAGAAACCTGTTAGGTATTCATTTGATTTTACTACTATACTGTTTAGCCTGTTGTGCATGTCTATATTTTTACATAATTTAATCTGTTCAGAGAATACATTCATGTTACTTTAATATGTCCTCTTATGTGATATATCAATATATATATATATATATATATATATATATATATATATATATATATATATATATATATATATATATATATATATATATTTCTGCAAGCTCACAGCAACAATAAGTCGCTAATTGTTAGCAGTGCCATAGCAGTGCCATAATATAATATATATATAATTATATATAATATATATATATACACATGAATTATAAAGATGTAGGGCCCTGTTCTACAAGTACATTATATCATGCAGCTCAGATAATAGAAGCTGATCTCCTAAGAGTTAAAGGACTTAGGCCTTGCAATGTTCCATCAAGCTGCAGTCATGTTACCTGACAGTCCGTATATGTTCCTGAAGTGGCTGTTTGAAAGAAATGGTGGAAAGAACCAATAACTTCAGCCCATGTTAATGCCAGTTGTGAATCAACTCATCATGTCATCCTTTCTGTTGGCCAAGATATCATCTTTAATTCATCTGGGGCACAGGCACAAAAACGCATGGGGCTAGCTGGAGCTGTACACAGCATGACAGGCTCAAAAACTTTTCTTTCCTTGCTTCATTGTCTGGGTCAGACTGTTCCCTATACTACATGGAAGAGGGTAGAAACCAGAATTACAGTGTGCCTAATTGAAAGCCACAATCAGGGAGAAATGACCATACCAACCAACATTAAGCCAGGTATGTTTTTTACAAGCTGCCACTGACAATATTGATCATAATGAAGAGATATTATCATGCCACAACTCATACCACCAGCATAGTGGTATACCAGCACAAGGGAGAAAGTGAATCCAGTACCGTCACCTGTACGGCTCCTGGGAATTTTGGTTCAGTGAAATGGTGCCGGAAATCTCTTAATGTAAACCCAGCTGTCTGTGAAGTAGCAAATTTCTCTGCTTATGGAAAACGCCCAATCTGTCCATTAAAAGGCCAAATTCACAAGGAATGTGGTTCTCAGGAGGATCATCCTCCAATGAATGTGCTGTACTTGACGATTTAAGATGGATGCTTGCGTGTCTTTGTCCAGTGAAGTTATTTGAATTATTCTATAAAAAGGTTCCTAGCTCAGCCCTGCCACTGATCTGAGACATCCCGCCTCATTTTGAACTCCAGGAGCCACTGTATCAGGAGCCACTGGTAAAATTGTATTAGTCTCGAGGGCAACAAATCTTGACTCAGGCCCCAGACGAATAGGCTGGGGGCAGAGCAACTAAAAGCCCAGTAGAGCAGCACTATGTGAGCTCATTGGGAATTAGCAGGTTTTGAAAATAAGAAGGCCCAATAACATTACAGATCTTGTATATAGTAAGCAACTTTGTACATGTAGCTCCCGGTGAACTGCTTTGTCACAGCACTGTCACCTAATCGATTAAACCAATATAATACTATATATTGGGATCAAATTAAACTATGCATGGTCATTTGTTATGTTTCACTCTTCTACATGGATGTGAAGGATTTGCGTGTTTAATTTTTTGCTTGCTGAGCTTGAAGATACCATTTGTGAGTGAATTTGGTACTGGTTACTAGTGTATACTCTCACAACCGCATAATCAAAACCCTTAAACACCAATCTTGTATGTGTTTTTCAAAATATTTATTCTTGCAGCTAAAACTACCTATTGCTGAAGTAGAGTTTACTGCTGGGGGGGTGGATAAACTATAAATGTAGCTCCTCTGGTCATCTTCTGCCCTGCCTGCTGCCACGGGTCCCACCCTCTATGCATCTGTGTTATCTGATGCAGAATGTTTCTAAATGCATCCAACAATTCCTGCCATATCTTTCTCTCCACGTAACTTTGTCCAGGTACGGTGGTATCGTCTCTTCTGCTGTGCCCAGCATTGTTTTAATTTTTTTCTTAACACTGCAAAGTCAGTTTGATAATGCAAATAGCATCTTTCTCGCCACTGTGAAGAGGTAGCACTAATCTGGTATGGATATCTCCTGTCACTATCCCTAATAGCAAAGGTTCATGTAATTATGTATTTATTTATTTATTTTTTAAACAGCACTCTCATCTGATACTGTTGCAGGTCTTGAGGAAGGGTCTGCGTGATTTAAAGGCTCATTTGTGCTGTGTCATGATAAAAATGGCCATTAATATTTTATTTTAAAACAAACCAAGAAGTACAACAAATCAAATAAAGGAACATTGCATTTTCAATAGCAAAAAACAGCTTTTTTTTTTCATTAATGCATTTTTCGTTTTTAAAAATTTTTCTATGAAACAGTTTATTCTTAGCTCAGTTTAAGGTGGAAGGATATTTAATAAAAATTACTTTTTTGTTAATTAAAAAATGTTTCAACATTTTTTTTCTTTTCAGTTTAGTTAGTTAACCCATTTTATCAGTGTAACAAGGCACTTTGGGGTGTGTGATATACTCGAACATCAGCACGTCCTGGGCGGTGGAAGCCACTTGGCTTCACCTCATCGCTTGCAACATGTCTGTCTGCTCTGCAAATGGCATATCACATAGTGATTTGGTCCCTCAGTCCCACTATTTCCTATATTGTGTTGGGATGCTGAATGCACTGTACATTTCCAGCATTTCCTGACAAGCTACTGAAGCCACACAATACTGTACATACAATATGTAATTAAACAGGAGCAATATTTATTTACATTTGAGTAATATAAAATATGTATTTAACATTTGAGTTGTTGTTTCTTTTACCAGAGAGGGCTACTTGTTGAATTGTAAAAATAGTATATCTGCAATTAAAAAGGCAGTAAATCAGTTGTCATAAACTTTGAGCAGGCCTTTGCTACTGTGTTTAGTAAGCCCTTTGTGCTGCTGCTGCTGTGAGTGGATATAATAAAATAAATACTTCTATTGGTTTTGGGCCTGCCTCACACAATTGTATAAACATTCCCATGAGATCTACAAAGATGAAATCACAGTCAATAGTTGCACAACTCAAAACTGAGTGCAAGGCAGCCAGGTGATTAAACTGGTGTTTTGTTCTTCAGATTGAAATGTGTTCTCAGACCCAATCTAATGTGTGCCTCCTTGATTCTTCTTGGGTTAGGCAGGTAGCCAGTTAAACTTGTGAGCATTACTTTGTTCAGAAAGCAACAGGAGATCCAGTTGATGTCTGAGCAAAGTCAGCTTGATACCAAGAGAGACCAATGGATGAAGTAGCTGGGTGGTTGGAAGTGGTTGGAAGGTGTGTTACAAAATTGAGGGCTGTTCTTTAACACTAGAACCGCCATGGTTATCCTCATACCTAGAGCTGTCGGCAACAGTCATTAAGACAGTTACATTTAAACAACCTCAATATTAAAATGAAAGACAAACTATCGGATAAAACTCACAAGTTTTATTCAAGTACGTCATATCAAACATCTGTACAGCCGAAACGACATATTTAAATGAACAGTTACACATAAACTGATTTATTTTCTAACTAACCACATATAAAGCACTAATTTAAAAAAAATGAAAAATTATAATAAAATAAATGTGTCACATGTCGATTTTTTGCAGCCCGTCTTTCCACAGCATCAACACCGGGATTTATAATTCCCCAAATAGTGCCATCCTTCCCATTCTCCTGAATGCCTGTTCGTGCTGGCGATACAGCTGGTCGCTGTCCTTGGGACTGCTGTGGGTGCACACCTGCAGCTGCTGCAGGAGACGATATAGGCAAAGTGGCTGGTACTGCAGAGGTAAGCTCAGTTGGGGTAGGGATAACACCAGGCTTGTATATAAAAAAAACAGAATATTGTAGGTTATATTCAAAGTAAACATTTATTGTAAAAATCAGTCAAAGTGACTGCTTTGGCGGTTCTAGGTGGGCAGGATTATAACTTCCTTATTTGCTCGATCCTGCCTTTCCAATGCCGTCAGGGTATTTATTACATGTATTTTGGAAAAGTCATGAACGGACAACCGCATAACTTTTCGACATGCACAGTAATTTAAATTTGAAAACCTCAAACCATCAAAATGACTGCCGTGGCAACCTCAAAGTTATATTGCAAAATGTTAACAGTGTGTGAGACAGATGAACATTGCACATGCACTTTATGAATTTCCTCATTAGACTTTTCTTTGTGTTACTTACAGCTTTGTTTGTTTACTTCTGATTTATACGTGGCTCACCTAATTTGCAGACCATTCTTTTATTGGTTAGACTTTCCCTTGTGTGCTCAGAAATTGGATGAAGCCTATCTAGTTGTTTATCCTAAGCTGGTCAGGGTCTGTCAAGGGACTACAGTGAATGAATCAATGTTGTAGAAGAATGATATCTTTGTTTGCACTTCATTCAGGGATGTGGCTGGACTGGATCCCAAGACTGCAATGCCCTAATCAAGTGTATTGTTGTTTGTGTATTACTTTAGTTGGTTTGCTGGCAAGGATACTGCTGCAGAGGTTCACTTGTGATGGTCGTTTTGCCATTAGGGTTTACATTAAGGGATTTATAAAAATGAAAGTGTCTAAATACTTATTCTGAGAAGCTATTTGATATTTCATCATGGTGCTGGTCAGCCTGTTAATATTGATGCTGTTAGGCACACTCTTGGGAGCCACCTTGAGAGTTTCCACCAGTACTCTGTGAGTCAACGGTCTGTTCATTTTTTCTGTAACGCAGGCTTATGTCCATAGGATGCTATGCTGAGACCAAACTCACTGGAATCCAGGCCTCCAGAAGTGAAAGGTCACCAATCTCCTTTGACATTTTCACATATTTTGAATGATGTATCAGACAGTGTTTTACACTGTAATGGTTTTGACTCACCTTGCTCATTAAAGCTTGCGCTCTTGCCCAGAAAGATTAATAGGCAGCTGTTTACCGCTAAAGACCTGTGTTTTGATGATACAACAAAATTAATTAAAACAAATGATAATTGTCTTGATGTTTAATTTTTTTTTTAAACCAGTAAATCGTGCCTTTATTGCTTTACTAAAACACATAAATCTTTAAATTACAGATTAATTTGCAGGTTGCCTTATTTTGCATCGTGTAAGGCACATTGAATGTCCTGCACTGATAAACTGTGTGGCAGTGCTAGGTATCAGAGCTTTCTGTTTGGTAGATGGAAGTTCTAGGGTTCATAATTAGCAATAAAAGCAAAAAAGAAAAGTGTACAGTATAAAGGCTCTTTAGGATCCTTGTTGATGCCCTTAGAATCATGTTTCCAAACATTTGGTGCCTCCACCTGCCAAGTTACTTTGCTTGGTGGTTAATGTTTTTTTTGTTGACAGCAGCATTTCAGAGTTGCCTACTGACTTTATTCTTGT
Organism: Polyodon spathula; assembly: GCF_017654505.1. Lineage (NCBI taxonomy): Eukaryota > Metazoa > Chordata > Actinopteri > Acipenseriformes > Polyodontidae > Polyodon > Polyodon spathula. The sequence continues at coordinate 40,112,402 of NC_054542.1, read as the reverse complement.
AGTACACAACATGCTCACAGTGGCTTCTTTCATATAGGTAAAGCATGCATATGACGTTTTCTTTATTGTTTTCCTTTAAACTTTATTGTATTCACCGAAAGCAGAGAACTTTGTTACATTGAACAATGTGCATCCTGCTTCAGCACACAAGACACCAATCTGAAGCTGCGTTACTTTTTTCCATGTATTTGTTTATGTGGAAGTTGTGCATGCTTAAAAATGTATTCCCTGATGTTACTGATTTTTTGGACTGCTTTGTTCTCAAAGCAGTGTTATTGCTGGTTTCTTTAAAACAAAACACCTTTGACGCACAACAAGAATTTCCAAGGTTGGCCAGGTTTGAAAAAAAAAAGTACTGAAATGCTTATTTGATTTTGGCTGCTAGCCGTGGGCAGCTGAAGCCTGTATCACCGGCAGTGTCCGGAGAGAAATGCTCTAAGAACATCTGTGGTTCTTGGAGTATCTACACGTAAACTTAACATCTCATGCAATATGTATTTAAACAACAAATAAGCTTTTGGGTGTTGTTTTCTTATTGATTTAAGCTTACGCACCTCTGGGAACATCAACAGTGCTTGCAGAGATAAACTGACCATGCCTTGTCAGCTCGAATAACTGTTCTTTAGGATACTTCCGGAACTAAAGTAACACACGTACAGGATTTTCCTGGAATATCTTCAGTTTCAATATTTCCTTCACCTAATATTATGAATTGTTAATTGTTTCTATCTATCTTAAGGTCAATAAAATAAATTAAAAATCACAGACTATCCAACCTGCATTTCAAACGCATATAAACTGCAGCCTTTTACTGATACAGTACTTTAGCAGACTTAGCAGCGTGTAGGGTGATTTATACATACAGCTTCCCATAAAATGGCTAGAGAACTCTCTTTTCATGCCAAAAAAATGCTGATTCATCACAGAATGCTTTAAATAATGGAGATAACTTAGCTGTTTTTCACTTGTAATTTATTCAGAATGTGATATAGGGAGTGTGGTTGTGATGAGAGAGGCTCATTCCCAGAAATTAGAACCCTCAGAACCACCATCCACCAATCAGGAAGCTCCATTTAAAGCTCACGGAATATGACTAAGGAACAAGCAATAATGATCAAGCTCCAGGGCATGTTCTGGAATTAACGAATGGCTGGGATGGTTGGTGCAACAAAGACGAAACCTCAGTCAAAATTGTAGTTACTAACATCAGCCATTGTAAGCTAAATAAATAAATAAATAAATAAATAAATAAACGTGTTCAATCTGTTTTTGTGTCGTGTGCTCATGTTTATTCTGTACTGGGTATTTCTACAGAATGAATGTTCTATGCAGTAACCAATGTTGGAATATCTTGCCCAGGTCTACAGATGTCCCTACATCACAATTTGAAAAAACAACAACTTGGTGTGTAATGTAAAGTTTGTTTCAGCAAAAACTACAAAAAAAAAAAAAAAAAACATAACAAAATGTAAGTGAAATTAAGAGTAAGCATTTTCTCAATCCTCACATTAATCCTTATATTTATTTTGTGATATGAGCATGTATTTCTGGAAAACTGGGGCTACAGTGATTCGTAAGTTGCTAAGAAGCAGATGTTTTGCATTAAGACATGTTAAAAAAGTATGATGTTCATTTTGAAGTGATATCTATGTGTACATTGTGTACATTTTTTATGGCTGTATACAAAAAACAACACAAATAGAAAATGTATTAAAGCTCAGCGCTAAAGCTTGTTTTCAGACACATCTATGATTATTATTTCATTCTTCAGACAAATATTATGGTGGATTAAATAATATTGATGGGTTTAGGTTGGTATATACTAGGATTCAAAAGGATCAATAACACTGGCTTTTCTTTGGCTTTAAGGCTATGGTGAGATGGCACTGCCTTAGTTCTTGACCTTGTCTGCACAGTAATCATAAAAAACTGAACAAGTTAACTACGATACAATGTTTCCTTTGTTGTGATTTATAAATATTTCATCCATCTTGTATAGCCAGGCAATAAGTATTGTACAGGTGCCTGGGATTTTGAATTCCTCTGAGCCTTCGCATTGAGCAGCTCTGAATAATGAATTACATTCTTCATTAGTTTCATCTTTAATATGCTGCACGTCTAGGGTGTATTTCAGGTTAGTATCAACCAAGTTAGCAGTTTGAATGAGGGGCTGTCAACATTATTTAGAATTTTAGAATCCCTTGGTTTATTAGCAAAATACATAGCAGAGCACTATGGAAAGCTCAATTATCATTTAGCTCAAATTAATTTATAGAGATCTCTAAATATTTAATGATAGCTCTGAATCATTTCCAGATATCTAAAATACATTTAGAGAAGTCTCAAAATGATTTACAGATATCTTTAAATGGTGCTTTAAATGATATACCTAAAATGCATTTTCAGGTATCTTTAAATATTTTTCAGATATTTCTAAATAACTTCCTGTTCATTTAAAAATATCTATATAACGTCCTGTTCTCATATATAAATATATATATATATATATATATATATATATATATCAATATATATATATATATATATATACACACACACACTCTGATTATTCTTTAGCAATTAGGTTAAACTAGTTTTCTGTATATGCGGTCTGTGATAGGTTGCGCACCTTTGCGCTAAATCATTTGAAGATATCTCAAAATAACTTCTCGTTCATTTAGAGATATCTCGAAATAAACAGGAAGTAATTTATGATGTAAATATAAATTATATTATATAAATTACTGTGTTTTGAATGGACTTCCTGTTTATTTAGAGATATCTCCAAATGAACAGAAAGACATCTCAAAATTATTTAGATATCTCTAAATTAACAGGAAGTCTTTGAAGTTACATTTGCCCCCTGCCGTATGCAAATGTTTTGTATTAGTAACTAAAATGAAGGTTTTTCATGCCTGGAAATGATCAAAACATACCTGCGTACAGCTATTGGAGATGAGAGATTGAGCGATCTTTTGGATATTGCGAGCCAGCCCGACAAGCAAAAACATTAGATTTACAGGCTGCTGTTGACAAATTGCCAAGATGAAAGCGAAACCCCGCTCCCTTTTATTTGTGTTTATTCGTGATTATCTGTGTAAACGTGTTATTTAAAATGTTGCTACATATTTTTACTTTCGACCTCCACAGTAATATGGTGCTTATTTAGCAGTTTGTGTTCGCTGGTGAAATAATTCAAACTTAACTAGGTGTTGTAAGTATGTATCAGTTCTGGCGAGATGTATTCGCACAGACGCTCTAAAATAAAGTGTTAAACAGCGTTCTCAACCCCCTGGATCCTTTTTATAAAGCCCATGCAATACGTGACTTGTATTTTCAATAATCTGAAATAAGAGTAGTCGCTAGCTGTGAAAACAATTATGTTGTACAGTGATTTGTTTAATGTAGCAGTAATTACAGTATGTAACTGAGATGTTTACTTATCGTAACTGGATATTGGAAGCTGACAGCGGAACAGTTTGGTTAGCGTTAAAGACTTTACCTACTTTTAAAATACAAAAGTTTCAGTGAAAACGACGACCGTGATGTTGCATACTTTATTGCTATAAAATGAGACGTAGTGGAATGACATTTTCGAGTTTGTTATAAACCAGTGCTGTGCTTTAAAAACACTTGCATGACATTTTGCATCATTTATTTTAAGAATAAGGATGCTATCTTGTTCTCAACTGGATCAATTATTTACTGTTTTTTTTTTTTCTCATTCATGATGCTATTTGAGATGTTCAATGTTAACACTAACTTTGCTCCCCCTCCCCCCCCCGACCCTGAAATTTTCGGAAATGACGCACCCCACCCCCCCCCCCCCCCCCCCCCCCCGCCCTCCCCTCGCCTTTACTGCCTATGAGATACTCGGAATCCCCTATATATATATATATATATTAATATATATATCTCTATATATTATATCTATATTATTTAAAATTTTCTTTCTTTTCCTTTTTTATCAACTTTTTTATGATGAACTTAGCAACATGGTTAAACATTTAGGACACATATGACACTTTCCCACCTTCCCACCACTTTGCCCTGAACGATCAGAGCAAAACATATGCAGTTCTTGAAGTCTGGAGGTGCCCATACCTTTGCAGCCATGTCCTACAGATGTATTGAGAGGAATACCATGCTTACTGTGAACACGCAACCCTGAAAACGGTAGTTCTAATTGCTTTATAATGGTTTTTTGAACAGTTGAATGAATACAATCTGCATTGCCAAAATTCCTTTTAAGAAAAAGTTTCTTATTTCAACAATTTCTGATGTTAAGAACAGTTGAACTAATTATCTCAAATAATATTACAACGACAACTCATTTGTTACCTCCTCCAAAAATAAGTAAAACTAAAAACTTCATTCAGTGACAATGGGCCTGATTTTCAAAGCTTGCTGAGTAACTCTTGAACTCTGAGCTCTAATCTCTGGAACTAATATAACAAATCACATTTTTGGATATTTATGTAGCCAACAAGATTTCCATTACATGAGAGTATGTGTTAAAACTTCATGCTGATATTGGACCCAGCTATCGCCAAGATAAGCACCAACTAAGAAAAATCTTATTTTACTGTAAACTAATGTGATCTGTCTGTGTTTCCTTCCATCTGATAATGTAGATATTCTTCTGCCTGGTGTTGATGGCTGGTGTGTAATGCTGGTTCCAGGGATCAGCCTATTTTGCCTCCCTGGCTCATCAGCACACACAATGGCTGCAATGCTGGCTCCAGGGATTAGCCACAGTGCGGCCTCCCTAGCGCATCAGAATGACAGCCATCTAGACTGAGCTGAGTAGGTGTTTTGTCAACTAGCCCATGACACCTTAAGAGGGCTCGACAGTGAATCTGGTGTCCCAGCATCACCCCCCTCTGTCCCCCACTCAGCTAAGCCTAGCTTATTTAGCTTCCTTTACATCAATATTTTTTTGTTATTTCTACTGTGCTTGAGGTCCCCAATGAGAATCCTTTCGTCTCAACCAGAGCCAGTTGCTGCTTCTCTCTGCTGCTTCTGATAAGTTCTTCACTATACGTTGCAAATCTTGACCACTAAATCCGATGTCTGTGAGAAACCAGGTTGTGGAGTGTGCCACAAATCCTCGACAACCCACCTCCACTGGGTAAACCTGGAGTCTCCATCTTCACTGTTTTGCTTCAGCAGCTAGTTAACTCTACCAGGTGAACAAGGAGTGCTAATCCAGACCACAAGACAATATCAGGTTGAAGGTTAATGGTGGCAATCTCAAGTGGGAAAATAAGTCAATGTCCAGCATTTGCCAACGTTGTCTCTAGCAGCTTCCAGCTGTTCTAGACAAGTTTGGTTTTACTACATTTTCTTGGAGGTTGATCCCCTGGATGGAAGAATGTTTTTCTTCGTGTGTCATATATTGCTGACATTTGGTGGCAACATGTTGGTCATGCTGTGCTTGTCTTGCAATGCTAAGGCCAAACATCAAAGCACCTGGTCATGACGCCAAGTAAACTGTCCTATTCATAGAGCAGACTGTATATAACTTATAAGTTAAAGATTTGTGAATTCACATTCAATTTCCTCCTACAGCAGCTCACATTGAAAAGCACTCCCTATCAGTATCTTTTAGGTAATCACCCTCTATTATGCCCACTTTGCAGGGGTTAGATATATCAATTATTCTTAATTTTTAGGTATTCTTTCTTCTGATTCCTGATCTAATTCTATTATATTATATTACCTGTATATATTCTATTCTATATAAATTACATGTCACAGGCTTAGTGAAAAAAAAAAAAAATTTACTAATGTCTTTGTAAAGAACATCTTTGGAAATGTTTAAAGATTTCCGGGACCCTGATTTCCACTAGTCATAAACTTCCTTACCAAAGGAAACATTGGGTAGTCCAAGATTAATGCTAATCAGGGTGTGTAAAAGCAGCCAATAAAGTATGATGGCTAAATTAACTATTTACTATCGCATACGTTATATTAATACAAGTAAACTGACATAAGATGGTACCGTTGTAAGTTCCTCCTTAGCTTTTTGACATTCTGTCATTTGGAATAAACTTTAAGGGGCACTTCATCAAGCATATTTTAAGTTAATGAAAAGCAGTCCCTGATGCAAGCTATATATCACATAAATGCACAAATTAGCCCATGGTTATGGAAATTGAGCTGGCTTTACACTTCAGCATGGGGAATATTCAGTCATGAAATGATCTCGTTACTTAATTGAAACTTCTTGTGCATTTTATCAGCTTAAATGATTGGAAATCATTGGGAGCTGGATGAGTTTTCATTCTGAATGTGGTAGGCAAGGGAGCTCAATGTCAGACCCAAATTAGATTTTAACCTGCATACTAATACTAATACGTGAGGAGTTAAAATTACAATTTAACAAAGTGTGCTAAGTTGTTTTTTTTTTTTTTAATGTTATATGTCACACACATATTACTAAATCCTCTTGGGCCTATTCAGTGACAAGCTGTTGACAATATCTGCAAAGATGCCTTCTGGTGTCTAACTTGTTGTAATATGTGTTGGATCTGTGAACTCTTAAAGAAAGTACAATAAGAATCTTTATTTCAATGAGTGGGTGTTCAAAATTTGAAGTAATGTGCTCTGAGGTACCTAAAGGCTTCAACTCCAGGCCAGCCCCCCATAATGATTCAACAGAATTCTGATAAATGCTTTTTGATAGTTTAGCATCACTCTATCACATAACTATATTATTTGGTGCCTATTTATTTGAAATCAGCTGCAAATTTTCAAGCAGTTTTTGCCTCCCATATCAACTGGTTCCAATACTTCCCATTACCAGATCAATAATACTTTCCAGGCTTTGGCATTTGTCTATCCTTCTGTGAATATGTTGTGAATGATGTAAACATGCTGCCTGTGTTGCGTCTCTATGTTTCTGCTTGACCAGTTCTCACTGGGGCCATTGGTGAGATTTGCTGTTTAGTTCTGCGTGAGATGTACAAGTTCTTTATTGCGCGAGTTCTTCTTTGCGTTAGTTCTTTGTACATGTTCTTCTTTGTGCTAGTTCTTCTTTGCGTGTGTTCTTTGTGCAAGTTTTTGCACAAGTTCTTTGCGTGAGTTCTTCTTTGCGCTAGTTCTTTGTACTAGTTCATTGCTCTAGTTCTTCTTTGCGTTAGTTCTTATTTGCATTAGTTCTTTGTGCTAGTTCTTTGCTCTAGTTCTTCTTTGTGCTAGTTCTTCTTTGTGCTAGTTCTTTGCGCTAGTTCTTTATGCTAGTTCTATGTGCTAGTTCTTTGTGCTAGTTCTTTGCTCTAGTTCTTTGTGCTAGTTCTTTGCGCTAGTTCTTCTATGCATTAGTTCTTTGCGCTAGTTCTTCTTTGCGTTAGTACTTTGTGCTAGTTCTTTGCGTTAGTTCTTTGTGCTAGTTCTTCTTTGTGCTAGTTCTTTGCATTAGTTCTTTGTGCTAGTTCTTTGCGCTAGTTGTTCTTTGTGCTAGTTCTTTGCGTTAGTTCTTTGTGCTAGTTCTTTGCGCTAGTTCTTTGTGTTAGTTCTTTGTGCTAGTTCTGCTTTGTGCTAGTTATTTTATCCATATGATTTATCTTGGTTACCAGAAGGGGGAAGAACTGAAGGACAGGTTACTGGGCAGACTCACGGTGCTAGGATCACATGACTACACTGTACACAGAGAATTGTGGGAGTCCGGAACCAACTCCCCAGTAATGTTGTTGAAGCTGACACCATGGATTCTTCAAGAAGCTGTTTGATGAGATTCTGGGATCAATAAGCTACTAACAACCAAGCAAGCAAGATGGGCTGAATGGCCTCCTCTCGTTAATAATTTTTCTTATGTTCTCATGTTCTTATGTGCAATATTGCTGACAAAACCTATACGGAGTGAAATAATCGTACGGGACATTAGTGATGGTAAAACAGAAGGGGATTATATTAAAAGTCAATGTGCGAAGAGAGTATCTGCTTTGTATTCTTTCTCATACTGTTGCTGCGTAGTGTAGACTATGGGATGTGCTACATTTTTTTAAACCTTGCCTAGCTCTCAGGATGTCCTTGAAGGGTGTTGTGATCTCAATAGACCTAGGCTGGTGAAACTAAGTTTTAATAAATAATTAATAACACTATATTTTGAAATTAATTTCCCATGAATGCGACTGGCAACTGGGTCAGCTGTAAAAACAGAACTTTGTTATATAGTGCAAAACTTTTGTTTTGTATAACTCATGCACAGTAACCATGATAGTGTGCCAAGAAATTTGTGAAATCAGAAATAAATTAATTAAATTGAAGCATGATGCTAGTTATTGCTCTTTAGTGATAACATTAGTCTCTCTCCTTGAAGGAATAAGGACTCCCATTGCGTAGCAGCTTATTCCATTCCCTGTTTTATTATTTACTTAATTAGACATAACTGAGCTGCTTACTATACACTGGGATTATGTAAACTCATAATAAAACCAGGAATGAGTCCAACTGCTATACAATGGGAGTCTTTGCAAAAAGTATTTAAGTATTTTAAAAATATGTACATATGTAATGCAAATCCCCAGTGGCAAATTACAAAACATTACACTTAAGAAATGTAGGTACTTTTATCTTTAAGAATGCAATAGGAGTTGAACCCCTGCTGCTAAAGCAAGTGTAGATGCTCTGAAATTGAGGGGATTCTGTTTTGATTGGTAATGGTAATCAATGTTTCCTGCAGCATTGCAGCTTCAACTGAATAGAAGCAGACCTTTGTACATCAACTATAACACATTGGTTTTATAAAGGCTCTTTCATGAAAGGTTCATTTCGATAGAAAAAAAATAACAACTAAAAAAGTGGAGAAAAAAAATGTCATGGCTTGAAGCATACCAGTTTATAATAACCCAATGCATATTTTTTCTTTGATATTGTATCGTGAATGAAACAGCTCTTTAGCCAAGGATTTGAATCATTCATTATAGCATTCACTACGTTTATGTTCATGTCGTGTGCCAAATAGTGTGTTACTTCAATTTCAGAATAATTTGGGAATTTGTGCATGGATGCCAATGCAATCTGTAGCTCACTAGAGAGTTAATCCAATTACTGTGTTTACATGAGTGAAAGATTGAATAGTCATGAGAAAATATGATTTTTATTCAACGTCTGTCAAGTTGTTGATTCATACAGCTGTTCTCCTAATGTTTTGTCTGGTACTTCTTTTGGACTGCCTTGCCATGAGGTTTCTGAAGTTCAAGTGCCTGAAATTCGATTTAGGAATGCTTTGTGTGCACAATGTTGTTCTTGCCATACAAGCTGGTTGTTAAAGGCATTCCTTCCACATTTTCTGCTGCTGAATGTCCACCTGTCAGATTGTCTCTTATCATGCTTTTTCCCCACTAACGATGGGAGCTGATTGTTTGTCTTACTGTTATAGTGGTTATTTGTTACTGCCTTGTCATGTAAAGGTTGAAAAGATTCATCTTGTTTTGTTCTGTGTACTTGCATCATGATGCAGTTTTTAATGCACCTTTTTAGTTTGCTTCGTTGAACCCGGTACCAGTCTTCTACACATATGAAGACATTCACATTTGTACATTTTTAAAAAAATAAAACATGCACCACATGTGCAATACAGAAGACTGATCTGCTGTGGGTTACATATTTTCTGTAATGCACACTTATTGTATAACCTACATCTCTTGTAAAGTTTGAACACAATAGTAAGCTATATAGAATGCTGCAACCTGAGTTTACTGCACGCCTTACATACAATATGCAAACTCTTCATGAAACAGACAGATTTATAAAAGAGAACTCCTTATAGTATGAACATGACAGTATTCCAGATACTTGAGATTTGTGTTTTTCACTTGCAAGTGGATGTCATGGCTATGTAAAAGTAATCAATTGAAAAAATTCTGCAAATGTATGAATCTACAAAAATTACATTGCACAATATGGAAAAAAAGCTGTTTTGTAGCCCAGCAGTTGTTTCCTGCACTTTGGTTAAAGTGGAACTATATTATTATACTCTTTAAAAATTATACAGATCGCTGTTTAGTCTGTCCTGACTTTAAAATGTGTGGGCATGATGAATAAGGATCAAAGAAAGAAAAAAAAAGGTTAAACTATAGATAGGGATTTTGGAAAATGCTATCAGGATTGTATTTTGTATCCTCTTCACCCTGTAGCTTCCAAACTGTAAACAGGTTATCAATGGCTGATGATTTAAGTCTTGGTGCAGCAGTATATTCATATACAACAGTTTCACCTCTCGAGGGCTAGTTTCTAATCTGGCTTAGCTTGCAATATGATTTTAGTTTACTGGACTTAGTCCTCACAGGGCACTGGGCAGTAGTCAAGGTTAGTATCCTGGATTTAGCAGGGTGTCTAATTTTCATATGGACTCAACTCTAATTGCAAAACTAGTTTATGATGTTAGTAGCCAGAAGTATTTACAAGTATTTCTTTAACTGACAGCAGCATGCATGTTGACAGATATAAGCTTCAAAGAAAATATTTCAAACTAGAAATGCTACTTGAATACAGTCAAATTGAAAAAAAAAGGCTACTCTTTCTACGCCAACAAGGAAACTCGGAACATTTTGTCATCAGTTTTTTTTTATTAATTAAGGACATTCTCATGAACAAAATTACACGGTATGTGGAACTATACATTTTATTGTAGGCTGGCTTAGGTTTTTCATGTTTTAGGGTAAAAGATAAAAATCATATTTAAAAAGTATGTTGGCATAATTAGAAATAAAATGTAGAAATTTTATATATCTATATATTTATAATATATATATATATATATATATATATATATATATATATATATATATATATATGATGAGAGAGAGAAAATGGTTTCCAAAGTACTTTAAGGACTGAAACTCTTAGGTGAGCACTGTTTATCCTTCGTTACTATTCCATCGATGTTTTGGTGTTGTACATATGATACAAAACAAATCGATCAAACATAATTTTAAAGTGTGTAGAAAAAGATTTATAAACTAGTCTTGCAGATTAATAGAATGCACTAAGCAGACATTCAATCAAAAAATGTTAATGGTTCAGTCATTTTATTCTTGTCTTTGTTTATACCTTTAATAATTTTGAATCATAAATAGAATGAAGATTCTACAGACATAATAACTCTTCTGTGCCTGTGTGAACACATTTCACCATAGCTTGTCTGTCATGAAATCGTATTGATTTTTCTCTTTTTTATTCATTTTGTAAACTGACAGATTCAGTGGTCACATACATTTTTTTGAGCTCCCTAACTATAGGGGATTCTTTAATGTAATCAGAGTCCTTTGGGCATCTAATGTTCAGCTGCTTCTGGCTTTGCGCTGTTCAGGCTTTGTTTATGGAAGTTGGTCCATAGAATTTGGTAGATTCAGTGTAAATGATGGAAGCAGCAGTGAATGCAAACATGCATGGTTGTTCTTGATCATGATGGCCTGACATCTAGGTTTTAAAATGGTGGTGTTAGCACCGTTTTAGGGTCTGTTGATCAATAAGACCTTAGCCTCACTTCTGTCAATGAAACATTAGGATAGTTCTACTACATACTTTAGCCCCCCTGAAAGGTGATGCTATGCATTTGGTCCATTACTTTCCCAGCCCTTGCAGATGCATTTGTTTGCTGCCTCACACAGGTGCTCTCGCAGCCTTATTCGTCACTTTGTTGATGGTAAAACAATGACCTTTGATCGAGGTTAAATGGTGCCAAATGGATTAATGTACTGTTTAAATGGCAACATCTCAGGGCAGCAAGTCAATCAATGTCTCCCAAATTAAAATTGTAAGCATCTTCCTAGCAGAGATGGTGTTGGAGATGGTGAACCTTCTTTTGCCACATGTCACTGAGGTGATGTAGAAACAATCTGTTTGTTTCCATTGGCATCAGAGCTACATAAATGTGGTTTAAATTGGGGCTCTGGGCCCACACACTTAAGCTGCCTAATGAGCATCCAGTGCAAAGGGCAGGTTTTAAACATGTAGCAATTGATACATACATGTGATCATTGACCTTTGTGTAATATCCAATCAAAGATAGGATTGTAGACTGCAGAAGGAACTAACAGCCCCAACTTGATATTGGAATAATGAGAGTGACTCATCATTGACTGATTTTATGTTGCTGATTAAAACTTGGCATTGGTTGAAGATTTATACAGATTCTGTTCAAAAAGGGCTTAGAAATGCTGTGTCTGCTGCTCATTCAATTTAATCTAGAGTACATTTGTAAGCTCTGCTGTATACCTGATTCAATATATTATTGCATATAGCATTATATTCCTAAATTCAGTGAGTCATTCCTCATTATTACAGCACAGTGGAAAATAGGACTGTCTGTTGACAGATGTATTGACCAAAGTGGTATAGATGTTCTGCAGGTTTCCTCTTGGGTGAAAAAAAAAGAACTCTGCTTTATTGATTTCATGGAACAAATGCTGACAGGTGTCACATTCAGCTTAAACATGGTAGTTGCTTATTTAGATAAAAGTGGACAGGTAAGAATGTATTGTTCATCTGCTGTGTCAGTAATTCTTGAACAATAGTGCATAATATTATGTTTTCTTTCTTATTTTTGTACAGTCAAACCTGTATTAAGAGACCACTCAAGGGACAGTCTAATAGTGGCCTCTTAACACAAGTGGTCTCTTAAAAGAGGGCCCATAATTTATTAATTTCCTCTGACATGCTTTCCTGTAATTATGTATGTCTTACATGCACTATAAAAGCCAGCAGATGTAATATGAACAAAAGGAAGTATGTAATTTAATAACATTCAGTTAGATAATGCATTTACAAAACAAGTTATTTTGTGACAGTAATGAATGCTTACCTGTCTCAGGTCACACAAAATGTTTTAAATCCTTTGCAAATTTCAATGCCTGTGCCTGCCTTTCAGGTATGTGTTGATTCATTGCATCCTGAAACCAACGCCAGCATAAGCAGAAGATCTTTTTCGATTGCAGGCACATTGTTTTCATACTATTATAAGTATGTGTGGCAATGTGGCTGCTGATTGTGAACAGGTGCAGAGGTGATGCAGTGCAGGAATAATCACAGACAGACAGTTGTAATCCGGTTTGGAAAAAAGGGACGTTTTAATTTGTAAATCCCAGTCTGGTGACCAAACAATAGGCTCCGGGTATAGACATCAATATTTAAAGCATGGAGAACAAAAGATAGGGATTGCAGCCCAAATAATAAACACACGTTATCTGCCCCACAATAATACTTGCCACGGTCACCAGTACGGGTGTATGCAGTAGTGCCCGTGGTGGGTGATAACAATTGTTTATAGTGACTGTGGTGAGGTGTGGCCCAAGGCGACATCTCTGGATACGTGTTAGCTGTCTGGTGGTCAACAAACACAGACAATTACTAACAGACACAAACAAAGAAAACACTTACAAATATTCTTTAAACACAGGTTTACTTGTTTCTCTCTAGTCTTTAACACAAAAACCAAGTGAATTGCGATTCTCCGGCGCCTTTTATGCCGTCACACATGACCCCTTGGTAAACGAGTGCAGCTGTCTCTACAATCTGCAGCTGCCACATTATTTCCCTTCCATGTCAATACGTTCTTGCAACGGAGTCTCTCCTTCTTCCAGGCTGACTGACTTCCCAACTCTGGGAAAGAACTGTCAGGCCAACCCGTCCAAAGGACCCTACTTTCGCTGCTTAGCGCCCTCACAGGTCGGGAGGCAGATTTACAACCAAGGCTCATTACATTTCTGTCACAGTATGGCATGAATTTTTCAGTGTTTGTTTTCCTTTTAATGGTTTGCCTTTAAGTCTTAAGCCGCTACATACTAATATGAGAACATTCTGTTAAATTAGCAGGAAAGAACAACACAACACAAAACTCACACATTGGAAGCTAAGAACGAAATCCAAGTTAAAGTAGCATCTGGGGGAAGTGATTAATGTCACTGCTTGCTCTTGTGTTCGAATAATGAAGAAGGGGAAACAGAATCAGCAAGTCAATTAGGACATCAAGGTAAAGAGAAGCGACTTTTAGTAATTAACAGTTTAATTAAGATACTGAATCAGCTCAAAACGCGGTCACATGAACAAAAATAAAAACCTAAAACTTCAAGCTCTAGTTTTTTCGGTTCTTTCTAGTGCCGAATTTTTCAGCAGTTTTTCAGGCACTTACTGTCTTTACAAGTTGAATAACTTAAATTCTGTCATCCAAGCTTTCTCTCTTCCTTTACAAGAGAGTGCTGTTGTTTTATTGATTACGGATTAAAGACAGCAAAAATGGTTACCATATTCCTTTGAATTTAGGACATACTGCTTAAAACCATATTTTTCTTATAACAATAGCCCTGTTGCTGGGTAAGAGAATTGTGGTGACTGGTCGCGTTAAGACAGGTGGTCGCTTAGTACAGTTCAATAAAAGCACAGATATCACTGGGAGGAATTTAAAGTGGTCACTTAGACCAGGTGATCACTAAATACAGGTGGTCACATGAGCATGTTTGACTGTATTTGTTTAAAATATAGTATTTATTCAGGCAGTATATTGAGGCTTTAAATGTGTCATTTCCCAAGGGGTCCTGCAGATATGCAGTACAGCACAGCTAAAGATAGTTGATACAGGTGTTATTACTGTCTTTGTTGTTGGACATACCCTGAAAGATAAGTTTGGAGTGATTGACGTAATATTTAAAAGAACACTGTGCCTGTGCACTAAAGATTCTTGTTGAAGGAAAAATATCTCTGGTAAACATTAACAGTGAAAACATCATAGTGATTATTTCAGGAAGACAGAATGATGTTAACTCTGGTCTTTTCTTGTGCTCAATTTATGCGTTAAATAAGCGGCTCTTATAACAGCAGTATACAGAAATAATATTTTAACTAAAGACCATATTTTCAAGTAAGTACAAAGGCAATTTTTCAGTGAGCAAAATATTTAAATAAGTTAGACATCCTTAGACATTCACAGCATGATTTTGGCTATAAGGAATGAAGAAAACATTACTGTTTATTTCTTATTTTGACATACTTTGTAAGACCATAATTTTTTAAATATCAATATCTAAACACAACTTTACAATTTATTTATTTTTTTCCAGGTGTTTTTCCTATGAATTATGACTACTGTCTCAGGTTTGCAATAGAACAATGTGTTTTCTGTTATGGAAGCTATCATTATTATTGGGACAATTGTTTTAGAACTAAACACATTTGGTGATGCTAGCATTTGCATAAATGTGTTTGCCTCACAGAAAGTAAGCTAATTAACTGGAATTAAAAGATTTCTCTCTAGTTCTAGAGGAGTGAGAAAAGAAAATGTGCAGGAATCATTAATGTTACCCAGACAATGATCCGCTTTATGTGGGGGAGAAGTGATGTCATGTTTGGCTACAGACCATTTGGGACTACACTGCAACACTGCTCCTAGCTTTATTAAGGCTTTACAGGATTCCTCTTGTGAAGCTTAAATGTCAAAGTGAAGTTTTTAAACATTGCAGTGCATAAAGAAAAATCGTCCTGAGAGCTTTTCTTTTCATTAATTACTTTTTGCTGTATTGCGCAGACTTTATGCATTCAGAATTCTTCCAGCAGTTTAGTTGATAACTAGCATTTTTGATTTCATGTCATGTCACATCTAAATCGTAGTTGAATAACCAATTTGTTGGCATTGTTGAGGGAGTAACTGGTTTCACGTTCTCTAGTTAAGAAAGTTAAGAAGACACTTAAGGAAAAGCACCCTTTACATTAATTCTATTACATTTCTACATACTGAACACAGGGAATTGAATGTTTTAGACCTTGACATCCACAGACATCCACAATAAAATTGTACATGTTACAATTCTAAAACAAGAACCCGGCAGTTAAAATACATATATAAGAAATTAAGTCAAGTAGACAAACAGGTAAATCTGTTTGCTGCCTCACACAGATGCTCTCAGTATTATTCATCACATTGTTGATGGTAAATGGTGCCAAATGGATAAATGTACTGTTTAAACTTTGTGACATTCGCAATTTAATATTACTGAGTTGTGTGGGTGCATGGTATTAGGGCTACCACTTTGTTCGATACAAGGTTACCTTTGAGTAGAACACCACAGCTCTAAAAGCTTATCAAAAAAGGCAGAATAGTGACTTATAAGGCTAATTTTGCGAATAGTTATTGGCAGATAATAGGGTTTCAATTAAATAAAAAGGTAGTTTCATGTTGGCATCTACTGAATATCATTGTGTATGCCACTGATGCAAATTATAAATGCTCATCAGTTTGTTTCAGAAGTTATTATTGTGTGAGTTTGAGACAGTAGCAAAGATTTTGTAAACATCTTCCTTTAGGAGTTTCTGGTTCAGTGGTCATTTTCTTATACTTCCTCCCTTTGTAGAACCTCTGAGAACTGATTTTCATGATCTTTGACCTGTGTTACCCTGGAAACCACTGAGCTTTGTGTATAGGAATTAAAACATTGTACCGTGTTGTTTCCCCACTTTATTCTTCATGCTCAGGGAATTACATGAAAAACACTGACTAACTTATATCTACAAGTGCTGCTTTTGTGTTGAACTTGGTCTTGTAGGATCCCTCCCTATTTTTAATGAGGAAGATATTTTCCCTAAAACATTTTAAGATATGTGTGGTCCATTCACACTAGCAGGAGCCTTTAGTTTTGTGTGCATTTTTGGTTGAATGAAGGATAAATGGCTACATTATGCTACTGTCAGCCATCTTTGATTCTTTTGTCTCAACATTCCAGCATCCAGATAAAAACCAGCAGGGGTTTATGCATTCATTTTTTTAAAAAAAAAAATGTTATCATGTGTGGAAAGTGTAGGGATGTAAATAATACCTTTGAGAATTCTAGCACTGTTTGCTCTTTGCCAAAGCATCTGAACCACAATACAACTGTGCATTTTACAATTTCAAAACAAGAACCCTGCCATTAAAATAAACATATAAAAAATGAAGTCATGTAGATACACGTTTTGGCTATTGCTGCTAACACTTAAGACATTTGCTGAACGTGTCTATTTCAGGTTTGTTTTAACTTCACACCAAAACATTTGGGACATACAATTTTACAAAAAACAGATACCTCTTACTATCCTCTGTTTGTTTGTGTAGTAAAAAAATAATTTAAAGAGTTACTGTATCTCTACTATTATAAATATGCTGTAATTCTCAAATATTTTATTGTATTTATGTGGTGCAGTCATGAAACAGAATCTAATTGAGGACCTATACACATGTTTTGTAATTATCTGTAAGATTTGGAGGGACATCTTCTTCAAAACTATATTACTGCTTTAATAAGTCAAGCACAAATTCTTAATATACAGCTTCTAATCTGTGTAATCATCAGAACACAACTTGCCATTTTTCTAATATTTATGTTTTCCAGCAATATTTACAATTAGAATGATAACTGGGGTAATAAAGATACATATTAATGTGTCATGTAAGTGAATTTAAATTTCAATGTCAACACTGGCACCATATGCTATTTACTCTTGAAGTCTGGTGCAAAGCAATACATCTGAACTCAGATCAGTACAACTAGGTTATATATTGTGGCAGAGCAAAGCTCTGCCCTTTAAATTGGCAGGGATGGGGTTAACTTCCCCTACCTGTCTGGGTTTATTATGTTCAGGTGGCTGGGGTTGATTAGTTGATTAGGTTGATTAACGATCAATCAGCGCCCAGCCACCTGATATAAAAGGAGGCCTCTGCTTCTCATTTGGGGAGAGGGAGCTGAGGAAGCAGGTTGGTTTTTTTTTGGTTGTTTGGATTGAATCCAGTGAAGGCATTGCCCAGCCTGGAGATTGTTATTTTTGTAAATTTTGTTTTTGCTTTATTTGTGTTTGAGTATCTGTTATTTTGCCCTTGTGCACTTTATTTTTGTGTTATTTATAATAAAATTGTTATTTTTTTTGAACTGCAGACTGTCTCTGGGCCTCTATCCACTCGCCAGCCTGCCACATTTGGTGTCAGAAGTGGGATAGCGCCACCTATCAGAGCAGTATTTTTGTTTTGTTTTGTGGAATAGGGAGATATGACTGCCAGCCACCGCTGGAGGACCTGGCCAGCCTCTTCCCTTGGTGTTCCTGGTGCGGGAAGGAGGACCATCGTTGGCGGTCCTGCCCAGACGTGCCACCGAGATACTATTTTAGGAGATATATGCCCTACACATACCAACCATTGTTAGTACCGTAGGCAAACATCAGAAATAAAGTATTATTTAACCATTGTATTCCATTGATTGGCGTTTTTATTTGTCTAAGAACCTGATTAACAAATGTATTTAAAATATGTAATAGCTACAAATAAGGTAAAAAAAAAAAAAAACAACAACAAATCCACAACGTGTGTGCCCTCTTTCGTATGCGCCTCTACTCCGGTTTCTACAGTGGCCGTGAAGTGCAAAACACAAACACAAAAAGAAAAACACAACATTAAGAAAACATAACGACATTAAGCAAGACGCTACAACATTCAACTTCAAACCGGAATGGTTAAGTACATAGGAAAAGGGGTTTCACATCAGTGCTTGGAGCACCAACATGTCCATCATTATGCGGTGGAACTGTGTGAACACAGTCCATATTAATACAATATAATTTCACAGCGCTTTGTCCTTAATCTCATGTAAGGTGTGTGTGTGTGTCAGATAGGGATAGGATCATATAATATATATATATATATATATATATATATATATATATATATATATATATAGCCAGAGAGGGAGGAGGATCTGCTGTCGCTCCCAGAGCCAGAGAGGGAGGAGGATCTGCCGTCGCTCCCAGAGCCAGAGAGGGAGGAGGATCTGCCGTCGCTCCCAGAGCCAGCCTTAGCTAAGCAGGAATCTAAACTCTGCTCACTAAGATTTGATTTCGAAGATTTAAATTAAAAGCTTCTTTTTTAAAAAAAGAAGTGATTGTCAAGTCAACAACATGTGTGTTAGAGCCAATAATAATAATAATAATAATAATAATAATAGAGCCAGAGGTTGAATTATATAGGTTAAATACTTTTACCCATTCCCGAGTAGCACATTGATTGACAGGTTGTTCTATCAGTGATATGTAACCCCTTTTCCATTCCGGTTTGAAGATAATGTCGTTGTGTTTTCTTAATAATGTTGTGTTTTATCTTAATGCTGTTGTGTTTTCCTTTTTGTGTTTCTGCTTTTCTTTTTGTATTTGTGTTTTGCACTTCAGGGCCACCGTACGTTTTTTACCTCGCCTGTTTCCTCCAGAAAACCGGACCAGAAACGGTATCCTGTTTCCAAAATGTGCGCGCATCAAGTAATTACCGTTTTTTTTTTTTTTTTTTTTTTTAAGGATACACACCTAAAACCAAATTTAAGACAAACAAGCATAATACACCAATTATAGATATATATATATTCTAATCTATAGAGTATTAGTGGGGCTATATATATATATATATATAATATATATATAATATATATATATATATAGGGCGGGAAGGGGGGATTGGCCGATTGCGGCCAGTGTACGTTGTACATGGGGGGAGGTGTGTCAGAATGTGCTGACAATGTACCAAACCCTATTTGCATGCTACATTAAGCACTATTGGGATTATTTTCAGATATGCGCGGGCGTCAGTGGTTCATTGCATTTTTTTCCATGTGATTATTTACACTATTAGTAATGCATTTTTAAAATGTGAACTTTAGGTATTACACATTAGATGTGCTTTTAAAACATCAAAACATATCACAAATAATGCAACATTCAGACACCGAAGGCTACTTAATACATTTAGATGTGTCGTGCGCATTAGAGAAGATTAAATTACTTATGTTTTGGCTAGTCTGTACAGTGAAGTACAGTATATTTCGGTTCTGAGGTAGTTGATAGTGACATGGAATAGTAAAACAATATAGCAAAACCTTGTTTTTCTCCATGGATATTAAGATACTAAGTTAAAGTAAGTTATTGATTTTATTATGTAAATATCTGTTAAAGTCTATATGTATATGCTTCATATTGCAATTGTGTTATTATAGTTTTTATATTTAGACGACTTCGATATTATCGATATCGAAATACGTGCACGATATTTTTTTTTTTTTTTTTTTTTGTAGGGGATTGTTTCTTTTTGATTTAGATTTGACTAAATGTTTTTACTAGCGTATATATTCCAAAAGTTATTTTATATATTAACCCTAAGCACTATTGGGATATACATGCGCGGGCGTCATTGGTTCATTGCATTTTTTTCCATGTGATATTACACTATTAGTAATGCATTTTTATGTGAACTTTAGGTATTATAGATGTGCTTTTAAAACATCAAAACATATAAAATATAACATTCATATTAATATATTTAGATGTGTCGTGCGCATTAGAGAAGATATATATATATATATATATTGTTTTTTCTCCATGGATATATATATGTATATATATTGCAATTGTGTTATAATATTTTTCTGTGTTTTGGAAGACTTCAATATTATCGATACCGTTAGACGACTTCGACGATGATCGAAATACGTGCCCGGTATTGATATACAAGTTTTCAGTCATGACACTCCCCTAATCTATATATATATATATATATATTATATATATTATATATATATATATATATATGTCTATATATAATACATGGATGAAGGCTATATTTCTATCCTGAGCCATTCGAAAAAAATACTGCAGTAGTGACTTCTAAGTGGCATAGACCTGTAGAAAATTATATACATTGCCTTAGACTCAGGTTTGACTCCTGTGCACCCCATGGCCACTTCCAAACACAATATGTCTCGTTTTCAGTGAGTCGACAACACCCACAATTTGTGATTGTAGGCACTTTGACAAAATAATTCCATCTCGGGTTTCTGAGACAGTTTAGAAACCACATGACCTAGTTTATGTCAAACCCGAGATGAGATTATTTTCCTGTAATTCACTGAAGCCGTTGAGTGGGTTCCATTTCTCAGAAGATCCTGGTTGTTAGTCTAGCTCTCTATGGTGTACATTTATACATCATATATGTTCTGTTCTAGGAGTCTTTGGAAAACGTGACAATCCATGTTGTAGGCATAAGAAGTGGTGCAGGTTCCTACATAATGTCTAATTTCTACAGCAGACCTTCATGTGGTATAATAATGTGAACATGTTGCATACACCTTAACAATACATTGAATAATTAAGGAATTAGATTAATAGTTGTAGTTGACATATATACAGTAGTTAGTCCTGCATCATATTGCAAAAGAACAGTTTACTATGTGTGTTACTACTGCATGTTCTGTAAGTATATATTGTAAGCTTTTGCTTTTAAATGGCTGACCTGATGCCACAAGCTAGAAACTGTTGAGTTTATTATTGACTTTAATTTTGAACTGCTGTGCAACCACAGTGCATTAAAGAGGGAACAGCATTAACATTCAGATATGGCATTTAAGACAATTAATTCGTAAACAACAGTCAACTGACTTGCATGTCAACATTTGGTAATTGAGCAGCAGTGTGTCTGGAGTGAAGTATGATATCATATTCCACACTGGGAATACATGACATATTTGAATGCTGATTATACTATCTTTCTTTTCCCACAGGGAATTTCCGAGAGCTAAAAGATGAAAGCTCCTATTCCTCTCTTGATCCTTCTGTATGCTTCTATTGGCAAGAGCCTGAAGGTTGTGACCAAAAGGGGCTCAGGTAAGCTGGCTGTTTTGTATCCTCTGGGGTTTGGTCAGCAATGTGCTTAATGCCTTGCAGTTTGGTAGTATACATGACTATGCAGTAACTAAGACTTTACACTAATATTTATTTATTTATTTATTGAAAAAGTGGAGGATTTTATTTACAACCCAGAATCTCGAATAACCTCTAGGAGTAGTGTAGTCATTTGGGTTGTTTTTTTTCAAAAAGGAAAACAAATAATAAGTAAATAAATAAATAAATCAAAGCACAGTATTTTCATGTTAATGTCTCTTACAGAAACCTTAGTTGTTACCTGTTATTTTGGCAGCCTTACCTGGTTTAATTATTTGTTTGTTTTTTGACGGAAACAAATGTTGAGTGACCATGTCTAGCATTTTATAGCATTTCGGTATTATTTCCTTTCTTGTTAAATTAAAATAGGTGTTTTCATGATATATCAACAACGTATGACTAGCACTGTCATTGTGTATTTATAGAAAACTTTAGTCTGTACTATATATATAAGCCTTGCTTGTTTGTCAGCTATAAAGAAATTAGTACTGTTACAATTTTTCATAGCATTTAATTTAATGCTGCTGCCAACATAGCTATGTTCTGACATTTGAAAGGAATGGCTTGTTCATTTTTTGAATGGCTTAGTAGCAACATAATTAAAAGAAACCATTTCTGGCCAATACTGCGCATACCACGAATAATAATACTTTGCATTCATTGATAGTGGAATGTTCTGTATATGCTGAAAATAACTAAACCATCTGTTCATGATTTTTAAAATTGTGGAATTTTATGGTTGATCTTGTTTCGCTGTTAACTACTTGGAAATGCAACTTATTGCAACTGGCTTGTTCTGTCATAAATTCATGTAGAAGTGGTCCGGGTTAAGAAAGAAAAAAAAAAAAGAATACAATGTACGTTGTCTTAAATTATGCAAATATAGTTTGAACTGAAGGAATTATGATGATGTGGGTACTAATTTTGTACAGCAGTGTTTCAGATATCCCCGGCTGAATACGTATTCAGCCATCTACTGAAACACCTGTAGAATTGTCAGGATTATTTTGTTTGTTTTTGGAAACATACTAAGTCTTTACTGGGAAAGACTTGGGTAAGAAAAAAAAAAAAAAACATTCCTTAATTATTCTCTGATACTGGCAATAAAACATAAAAAATATGTTGAGCTATTTATTCTGTAGGGAACAGGATGGTAGTGGTGGCATCTTTTAAATAAACCATTGTCCATATTTAACATTGACAGATAGCATCTAAAGATACAGAAACATGCCTCTGTTTTCTGTTACATGTGTGCAGCTCTCTTCTTGAGTTGTAATATGGTCTTACAACAGAGCAGAAGGATGTGATGAGTAATCATCTCATGCTCTGCGGTAGGGGAGAAAGTATTTGCCCAGACTGGTACAAGCAGTAAAGCAGCTATTGATCTCTGGGCTCTGTGGACAGTAACTGTAGCATCTACTCTTTTTAATACATTTCTAATTAGCAGACAAAGTGATTTTTTTTTACCTTCTCCTCTGTATGAATTCTAAAGTGTTGTCTGAAGTCCCAGAAAGTGAGCTGGTTGTTAGGTAGCTGATTGTTATTTAAGCAGAATTTAAGAGCTGCCCTTTGGGGCAGCACTTCCAACTGAAAAATGTTTGTAAGCTATTTCCTGCAGGCAGTGACACTCTGCATGTTAAGAAATGTTATAGTTTTTTTTTTCACTGTACATAATCTAAGTCTGTGAATAAGTCTGTGAATTGGGTCACTATGTTGATTCTTTACAGAATACTGTTTAATTACTGGTACCTCCAATGAAACACATCTTCTTATTACACCTTATATGCCTGTTTTAACCTATAGTCTTTTTGTCAAGTAAAATCCGGCATGCTGTGGGTGCCATATGGTCATTGTTGTAATTGGGGTATGATGAAGTTACTATTCACAAGTACCATTA